>NW_019732869.1:5740-20960 GCF_002891405.2 Cryptotermes secundus | reverse complement strand
AAGAGATGAAATGATGAAATGTAATTCTGTTTAAGGGGGGAAAGTTGATTCCACCCAATGCCTGAATGATTTGAGGTTCCCTTGATGATATCAAGGTTACGGTCTCCTGTTATGTGACACCGTGTAGTATTATGATACATGATGAATAGAAAATCCGCTGCCCACCGATGAATCGAAAGCCCCCCCCTCCCCAATAAAGCAGTTTCTTTTTTCAGGGCGGCTGGTGTTGATTTGCCCCTAGTTCCGGTCTTCCATTTCGTAAAGCCTTCCAATGTTTCCCCCGTTTTGCCTTGAAGTTGTAAGCAGCAGGTTCCATCGAAACATCGTTACTCATCTATCAAAGTACGGAACGATTTATTCTTGAAGACCTTATGACTGATACTTATTATTGTAACTGATAACGGTGCCCAGGACTCGGTGATCAAGGTGTATTTTCTGGTGCTAGAACAGAACAGTGTGTATAGCATACAGGACACGTATCATAACACCCCCTCTCCGTCCTTTTTCTACTCTCGACAGTGTTAAATTGGATCCATTACGAACCCACTCCACCCTAACAGTTGGCTCCGATCGACCCCTTATGTACTCCCAACAAGAATGACTGCAGTTTCTGCAGAACACTTTACAGCTCAGTTTTATATGTCGTTTTATTTTACCCCCCCCCCGTGTAAATCTATCTTCTGTTCTCGATCTCTGCTCACATTTCTCTAATCATACTTTGAAATGTTCATGTTTGTTACGGAGGGGCCGTCACGTGATGTTACTGCAGCCATTCGCTTGCTTATAACTCCACGATCAACGCGTTGCCAGGCAACAGCTGTGTGAACACGGTCCAGCACGCAACAACAGAATTTAAGACTGGCGCTTTACCACAGATCAGTTCGTCTTGTAGGCAAGCCCCTTGAGACCCACGACCACTATTTTTTTTTTCTAACTGAACACTTGCCGTTATAGTCCTTATGTAACAACCTCTCTGACAAGAGAATGGGTCCATCGTTTACAACAACTGCTGGTCCTCGCTAGTGCAGTCATTATCAGGTCAGAGTCCCGCGGGACTCATGACCACATTTTACCGTCTCAGATTCGAGACACACCCAACCTGGATGACCAAGTTCCCATGTTTATATACCCCAGGAACAGGGTGGCCCAATTGTAACCCCAGGCACTGGGTTCCATTTTCGTCGTCTCCTACGACTCGCAGGGAAACGGTGGAGTATTCGACCCCGCCTCCACACGGGATAAAAATTTGTGAGGAAGATATCAACTCTGTATATACCTGCTGCCTGCTTTATGCTCTTTTTTTTTTTTATTGAATCTGGAGATGAATGTGATAGTTCCTGAGAAGCGTGTGCTGAATTTCAACAGACTGCACGGCGTTGTACCCCAGCATGGTCGCTGCTGTGAGACTCTCAAATTCAAGCTGGTTCACATTTATGTTAAAGAGATTGAACAGCTTCTTACATGGGCACAAGCGCGCGAAGTACCGTACGTTGCTGAGGACACCACACAGTTGCAGAATGCGGTGCGTAGTTTTTTGTCTGCAATGGAGCCAGAAGATAGCGAAGCATTCGCCTCCCTTTACTTCTACAACGAACGTCACGACGTTCGTTACAACGGACGCATTTTGTGCGCTCGTGTGGCCCCAGCCTTTAAGGCATGGATGTCTGTGCGCATTTATTGTGTTTTTATTGTCCTTTGTGTAGGAAGCGCCCTTGCGACGGGCTGATCCCCCGTCCAACGGGTCCTACCGACTATATGTAGGATTGAGAAACTGAAAAAGGTGGCCAAGGTCCACAAGTGCTGCAGAGCCATAGATTGTTAAAGTAGTGAAAAACTTCCTTAGATATATCTGCTTTATTCGGTCATATGCGAAGGTAAAATGCAACTTCTGCAAGATTTGGTGTGTGAATGCAACGGAAGTCATTTCTCCGGTTATTCTGATTTGGCTTCAATGTTAGGATGATTAATCAATGTACATTTGTTGATTGATTGAGAATTCCAGGGGAAACCGAAGTTGTCGGAAAAAACTCACCACAGTGCCGCTTTGTCAACCGTAAGTCCCAAACGACCTGTTGGATCCAAATAGAAGAAAACAATACTTTCACGTGATTGACTCTATACGAGGTTTGGATTGGTAATTGGATTTATTGAACTGTTATAGATCAGTGCCTACGAATAACTACGACATTCTCACCGAGTTGCGCACTCAAAACATCACTGTAACCACAGCGCAAACATAGTCTTTTCAGTGTTTCCTAGCCGTTGCTTGGTAGCGGCTTTCAACGGCGGATGTTGCCCTTACTTTGGTTTCCCGAACTGTCCCTGGCCTCAGGTACCAGCTTCTCACAACAACAGCTCGCAAGGGCCGAACCGTAGCAGTTCACCAACTCTTTCTGGACTGACTAACTCAAGTCAAGTGACTGACTCTCTCCACAAACTGTCCTGCTTATAACATCTCGGCACGACCCGCACAGAAAACACCGTTCCTCATTGTTGTTCAGTTGCCGTGGGAACATGTTTGTTTGCAAAGCCGTTACCACATTACGATAAAATCTTTAAATTTGTACTGTTAAAGCATTTGAAAACGAAGCCTGAATGCAGAATCATAGAGTTGCAGTATCGTAAAATTTCAGGGACGTCCGACAAAAGGTGGAGAGGTTTAATTTCCTACTAAACGTGAACAGACCGAGGTCTTAGCCGCGATATTGTGTTGGCGTTATGGTTAATATTGCAAGCAAGTTGTATGTTGTAGAGTACTGTTTTATAAGGCACGACTCGCTTTCTGTCCTGCTTCTTGAATTTGCTCTCCTGTGCTGAATATGGAGACAGTATATTCCTCCGAAACGTCGGTAAACCTCTACCATGCTACGCGGCATCGCATTGCAGAAGGTATTATTGATTTGCGAGAGCCTCAGAGCCAACGTTTTGCATCTCGTTGTATTGTTTCTTATAAGAGGGATTCATTGAATTGTGTAATGTAACCCATCGTTGTGCAGATGTTGTTTCTTGTTCGCAATGTTAAGCATACTTCACAAACATGGCAACAGTTACGATTCTCCCTTGTAGCGGCAGCATTGGGTTACAAGATGCTGAAAGTTTCGGTCTGTAATCCACTTTATAACTTCTTAAGTCCATTACCGACATACGCTCTGCTTGGTTCATGTAGAGGAAAAAGGAAAATGGGTTAAATTTATATAAAAAAGCTTGTGTGATTCAGTAATATATCATGAGTGCATCTTCAGCGAAAGAACTTCTGTTTGTTTAATGGTTTCTTAGTCGTTGTCTTCTGCTTCTTTTCGTGCACTTCGCAGAATACTCGTTATTGTCTCTTCCGGCCTCATTGGCGGCCCAGGTTTCTTCGTTGTCTTCGTCTGTGTTTCAAGTTATTATTGTTATTAATTACTGGTGTCTTGGAGATCTCCTGAGAATATGGCTCTGAGGAGAGTATTTGGTCTTGAAACTAATGAGTGGAGATGGAGATGAATTCATATTGAGAAGAATCATAACTTGTACTCTTCACTAAATATTATCGTCACTTATTATAACTATTGATGGGATTTGGATTGGTAATTGGATTTATTGAACGCTAACAGAACGTAACTACAATTAACTATAGAGCCATCGCTAATTCACACACACTGCAGTTCACCACAGGACGCATTAAGACTTCTCACTCTGTCTTTACCAGTCGTTGCCTGGTAACGGCTCCCAGCGACGACGTTGCCCCTACTCTGGGTTCCAGTACTATCCTCGTGCCTCCGCTACCAGCTTCTAACATCAACGGCTCCCAAGGACTGAACCGCAGCGGTCCTCTTAACTCACTCGCTTACCAACCCACTCACGCCAACTCCACTGCACTGCACTGCACTGACTCATAGTCAAAGTCGCACTGCGACTGACTGTCAGTCAGTCAGTAAGCCTTGGTGTCGAGCCTCACTATCTTTAATACTGTTTGACACTTACGGCCTTTTTTTCTTTTTGAGCCCCCTCCCTGACGACAGCGTGGGTCTGTCTTTTGTATATGCTGCTTGTCCTTGCCAGCGCAGTATTTCTCGGGTCCGAGTCCCTTTTTACTCGCAACCATATTTTACTGTCTCAGATTTGAGACTTCCCTTTTCGTCGCCTCCTACGACTAAACAGGGTCACGGTGGAGATATTCGACCCCGCCTCCAAACGTAAAGGGACACTATGGGCTTAATTATTTAAGCACCACGCCATGGAAGACGTATGGGAGATTGGAGGTATTGCTCCACTTTTCTTGACATCGGCTGTACTTGGAACTGAGTGATCAACTTAACACCCCAGAAACTTTACTTCCGGGGAAAGAGCCCCCCGGTACCCATTGAATAGGAGGCTGGGTGGGCCCCAGAGCCGGTCTGGGCGCTGTGGAAGAGAGAAAATCTTGCGTTGCCGTGAATCGGACCCCGTCCCGTCCAGCCCGTAGCTCTTCGCTGTACCGACTGAGCTATCCCGACTGAACTCTCTAAGAATGGAATACATTTAATGTCCAACAAGGACATAACAAACCCTGATCATAAAAGTCTGTCATGTAACGAAATTTTACGGAGGAGTGTAAAATGTTAGGGTAATAAAATGAACCAGGCACTTTGAACGGAATGTGTTATGTATCACACATCCCTTTGAATGCCAAGGCATCAGTAAGGGACGATTTTGGTAATACACTAAGATCTCGTTTGACGTCGTGGTTACGTTCTTGTAAACTGCGACGTTATGTGAAACGACGCTAAGCTAATCCACTTTCACCTAAATAAACTTAAGCAGGTTACGTTCCTCAGCCTTTCTTCACCCCCCATAACGTGCACTGCTACATAAGGCAGTATGAACATGACTGTACATACTTGTATATTCTTGGTTATAAATACATGCAGTTATAAACTACAATAATGAAGAATGCCATCTTCTGGGATGTGGCACCGTGTTGATCTTATGTGAACCGACGTTTCGGAGGAATGTATCGTCTCCATCTACACTCTTGTTTGGGAGGGTAACCCTCCACTTTGGCAATTTCCTTAAACTCTGGGATGAAAAACGGCGCAATAACGAGTTAACACGACGTTCTGTGAAACAGTATCAGCGTCATATCAAAGCAACGTTAGCTGAAACATCGTTAAGTGAGGACTTAACGGCTTATGTAACTAATACAGTTACATAAAATTTGGAGCAAGAATTGAATCCTTTCGGGAGTGTGAGGCCTAAACAACTTTCTGTTCAATGGGTGTCACACACTTCCCCCGGGGTTAGAGCGGTCGACGTGTGAAACTGATTATTAACCCTCATACAGTGTGGAGAATATGAATGTCTGTCGGGCTATGCGACCTCCATTCCCCATACGTCTTCATGTTGTAGTGCGTAATTAAACACAGAGACAACTTTACACATCATTAAGGGCGGCCGCACACAAACTGCGTCAAGACAAGCATCAAGACATGAGACAAAATACGCAGTTTTGCTTCATTCGTAATTCGTCAGCATGAAGTTGACGTCAGCATCATGACTCAGATCGGTGTGCTGCGGTTTTCATAATCTCATTCGTTTCAACTGTGCTCCTTTCTTTGCGTCATGTCGCAGACATCGTGCCTTGACTGTTACATGTCTTGACGCATTCCGGTCTGCCGCCTAACCAAGTTTTCTCTTTCTTTATAAGCATCCAAATTTTATGTTGTGACCAGTCAGGGGCCTGATCAGGGAAATGAGGTCCTCAGACGGAGGATGTGATAACGTGCCCTGACACATTAGTATGGATAAGTTATGGAATTGTGATTAGTAGAGAAAGACTGGGAGAGAAAATCTACTCCAGCGCCATTTCGTAGACCACGGATCTCACGTGAAATCTCTGGAATTTGCATCGGTCTCCGCGGTGAGAAGCCAGCGCCTTGTTGCCAGAAATGTGGAACTCTCGTCTGTATTCATTGTTATTAAGAGTTTCTTCTTTTGTTTTTTCGCCTAACATATTTGTTTATTTTCTTTATGTTCTCCATTGCTGTTTTTATTTCCCCCTTTTCATTTCTTTATTTAACTTAAATTTGTACGTTTTTGTTCTCTTCTTTCTGTTCGAGTTGTTTGTATGCACAGCGCGCGACCTCTCTAGATGAAGGCACTTGGCTGGAGATAACTCTCCGCACAAAGCGTCTCTCCTTCTCTCGATACCATCAGGCAGTATTCTGTAATAGGTGGAAGCAACCAGACCTCACAAACCGAAATCGAAACAAGTTCTTAAGAAATCAATTTTCTTCATTGATTTCTGAGCAAGAAAGGGAAGGTTTGGGGAGTGTTCATCTGATATCTTCGTGTGGTGGATTTACTACAGGATGATCCAAAAATTTTCTTACTGTGCCGAGACTTATAACGAATGTTGAATGTGCGTATCGAAAATTGATACTTCTGTTTCCGAAGTACCGTTTCTCAATCCTGTCCAAAGACATAAAGGAGAAGAAGAATGGTAAAGCTAGAAAGATACCACTAAGAAGACCTAGACGTAGGTGGGAGTATAATATTAAAATGGATCTTAGAGAAATGGGATAAGGTGGTTATATTTTTTTGGGTATGAAAATAGGGACCAGTGGAGGGTTCTTGTGAAGACGGCAATGAACCTTCGGATTCCATAAAATGATGGGTAGAGTTTGAGTAGCTGCACAGCTGGCGGCTTCCCAAGAAAGACTCGGCTCCAAGAAGGTAGTTGATTAGTTAGTCTGAAGATATAGAAATTCGGTATGTAATTTAATTTTATCTGTAAATTCATTGTTTGTCGGTATTCGTTAATGTTACAAAGTATAGTTGGATCCTACCATGCTGCTCTATCTATGAGGCTCCAAACCCATATACGATAAGCACGTGGTTCGATTCGCGTTGTTTACCCGTATAAAATGTGTCATCGTATGTGTATACATATATGTAATATATGTATACATATAGCACATTACATGTTGCACTGCGCTAGTGTTGATTGTTCATGTGCTCGGTAGATGTCACTACTGATACACAGGCCACTCCTATCTGTTATTGTCTTAATAGACTGTGAGGTATAGGCAGATGAGCGTGGCAATGTAGACTGCAATATTGTGTTTATATTGTGTCTGTGTATCCTGTAGTACAGTTGACAGATTGGTACTGGAAGCTGATTGGTCAACACTGCTGTCAGCGAATCGTAGAAATGTAATTCAAGTCAAGTAATGAAGTTGGCTTATTCAGGAAAAGTTTGTCTTTTGAGGCTGGCACGAAATTGACAGAGAAATTTAGTGATAACATTTTCTCATATTAATGATGAAGTTTCTGGTTATGTCATTTCATCTGTACACCTCTTATTTAATGTCCTTCATATGGGAATGTTCCCTTGAAAAGTTTTCAAATATCTGCCCTTTCTCAAGTAAGGTACCAATTCTTATATACATAATAATTAAAAACAACTGACAGTATTGTCCTTAAGACGTCACTTATCATTAAGTCTTGGATAAATTATACAACTCCAATTTACTGTTGTTGCAGCTGTATACAAATAACGTTTCTATAAATTGTTACGAAGAGAGCCGGCGTAGCTCGGTCGATGTGGTTACGGGCTGGCTAGGCGGAGTTCGATTCCCTTTAGGGGGAATATTTTTTCTTCTCCATAGTGTCAAGACGGGCTGTGGGACTCGCCCAGCCTCCTGTCTAATGGGTTCCGGGGCGATTTCTCCGGGAGTAAAGAGGCAGGGTCGTGAAGCTGAACACTCACCATCTAATCCCGAGGTCAAGAAGGGTGCAGTTATATCCCCACTCTATCATATATCTTCATGGCATGGTGCTTGATGAATTAAGCACAGGGATAACTTTACCTTCATAAAAGTGTTACCAAATTCTTTATTCTCCACATAAGATGCCGTATGTAGAGCGGATGCTTTATGAGACCCCATTGATTCCCTTCCGTTAGTAATACGAGCATCGAACCGAAAGGTTCAGCACCGTTAATGCCAGATACCTCTGCTGGATAGGATCCTTAATAATATCCCCTTTCTTCCTATCTTAATATTGTCCTCTCTCTCTCTCTCTCTCTCTCAGGCGTTTCGTATGCAACACTCGTCTCCCCTTCGTACAATCCAAACGCATCGTAGTCACATTCCTTCTAATGCTCTAACAGTATCAGACTTGGGCATGGTTGAGACACTGTGCTACAAGCCGGAAGATCGAGTGTTCGATTCCCGATGAGATCATTGGATTTTTCAGTTGACCTAATCCTTCCAGCCGCGCTATGGCCCTGTGGTCGACTCAGCCCCTAACAGAAATGAGTACCAGGAATCTTCCTAGGGGCAAAGACCGGCCGGCGCGTAAGGCTGACAACCTCACCGCCATCTGTGAGCCGATTTCCTAGAGAAAATTTGGGAGCCTCGACGTCTCAGAGCCCTCCACGGCCTCTTACAGGGAAATGCGAGGGACAGTACTTGAAAATGGGGCAACGACCGTTTCGTTCCACATCCTTTGCAATTCCTTTTTCATTAGTCTAATTATTTTACTATGTATAGTCTGAGTTACAGTGTCGAAAAATAAACCACAAAGAAATAAAACATGCATACATAGCCGGGATAGCTCTGTCGGTATAGTGACATTCTGGACAGCCAGGGTTCCTTTCCCGGCAGGTGCAGCAGATTTTGCTGATCCACCGCGTCCAGACTGGCTATAGGACCCACCCATCCACCTGCCAAATGGTTACCGGGGATTTTCCCTAGGGGTAAATAAGCCGCGGCGTGAAGCTCACCACTCTCTCCGTCTACTTCCTAGGTCAAGAATGGTGGGACTATACCTCTACTCCCACCGCGTCTTCATGGCTCTGTGCTTAATTAAGCACAGGGATAAATTTACCTTTACGTTACATACATTATTATTGTTATTATCATTATTATTATTATGAGTCTACAGCCCTTTTTTGGGCTTTGGTCGCCTTTTCCGTTTCTTGATCCTACTCGCAGTCGGTAGGACTCCTTGGACTAGGGATCAGCCCGTCGCAAGGCCGCTACCTATAGACGGAACAACACAAAAACTGAATAAATGCACATAATACAAACATCCAGGACTTGAGTGGGATTCGAGCTCACGATCTCCGCGTTTGAGCGAGCGAAGGCAGTTCACACATTATACGTACATATTCACGACTTTCCATGATTTGATGTGTCGAAAGACATTGAATTATATTCTAGTCTCCCTTTGCGTGATAACAATTTTGGTTCGTTTCCAGTTTCTTTGGCATTCTGTAGCTCGCGAAGGGGACGAAACGTGGTCGTCTACAAAAGCAGGCAGGAGGAAATGGACCGGAAGAAGAGAGACGCAGTAGGAATCATGTTATGGGGGGGACAGAAGGGGAAGGGGACACCTGGATTGATGCACGGAATGGAGTTAGGAAATTTGGGGAAAGCACTCTTGTCCTTCAGAGCAGGAGTAGTTCTCTTCACGTACACACGCGTCAGGTATTTTGAGACAAAGGAACACAGGCTCGATATTGAGAATTGAAGTTGTCACAGTGTTGAGGTTTAGAGCGTGGTCTCCCGAGTTATGCCTCTGTGGCTTACTAACGTTTCTTAGGAACACACCGCCTTCGTCATTAGGTTAGAAATTAATTTGGAGATAGTAGACCTGTGTATCTCCAAAGCACTTGTAATATTTTGTCTGCAAGATCTTACATGTTTCCTCGCGTCTGATAAGAAGTTCTGGGAAGAAATAAACGCTTGCGTTCCTATGATACGACACGACTGTACAGAAAACGACGCTACCAACAGTTCTTGTATTGTTGCGTATATATTTGTTGCCGCGGTAACGTTTTCACCGAGCCGTTGCATAGCAACGTTAGGAGATATACATACAGATACAGACTGGTGGGGAGGATTTATTAAGTACGCGCGTTGAGATGGGCTCAGGTGCCATGTTATACGTACCAAGTTTCATAAAGATTGATTCAGGCATTCAGAAGTTAATGGAGGGGGGATACAGATACACAGACAGCTTGGTGATGTCATAAACTTACTTTTATTTTTTCAATGTAAGGAAAGTAGGCTAGTGACGTACATAGTTACGTAATCATTAGAAAGAAGATTTTATTTTCAACATACGGTTGAACCAAAATCGCCATGCCAGGGGTATCGTTGAAGTAGACTTGAAAGGATTCTGACGATGATGTATGCTGTACAGAAATATAAGGCGATGGATAAAGTCCAAAATAAGCTTAATAGTTCTGTGTATCGTTGAAGGTTGCGTATTCAAGGTATGATGTACCCTCGAAAATGTTGTGGACAGAGATCACCCACCTACCAGACTACACTGTGTCATAACACAGAAGACCAAAATGTGAATTTTCACCCCGTGAAGACCCCAGATCTTAAAGATGGTACACCCTGTTCGTAGTCATATATGTTGCTACTTAATTTAACTGAATGATAGCAATGTCTAACTGCAGCATAATGTTTCCTTTTTATTTTGCAGGTGTAATAAAGACAACAGGTAGAAAACTAGACAGGGAGAACCAGGCTGAGCACATTCTGGAGGTGAGTACACGAGGAAGATAATACCTACTCTATTTATTTTGCAACTAATGTCCAACTTTGTGAGTTTGTAAGTATTTTTATTGCTAGTGGGGTGAGACGAAGTCCCTTGTACTGTGGCCAATTCTGGCCTATTGNAGGGAGAACCAGGCTGAGCACATTCTGGAGGTGAGTACACGAGGAAAATAATACCTACTCTATTTATTTTGCAACTAATGCCCAACTTTGTGAGTTTGTAAGTATTTTTTATTGCTAGTGGGGTGGGACTAAGTCCCTTGCACTGCGACCACTTCTGGCCTATTGTTCCAGCCGCAGATGATAGGTGAGGGTGATTGTGGAGCAATTGGTGGAATGAAGATTGGCAAGGGGAAACCGAAGTACTCGGAGAAATCACGCCCCAGCGCCACTTTGTCCACCACAAATCCCACTTGACCAAATCCCGGATCGAACCCGGGCGGCCGCGGTGAGAAGCCAGCGACTAACCTCTTAAGCTATGGCGCGGCCACATTCTGAAGCTAGGGTTTGCCTAATACAGGCGAATCTGCCTGTATTTATTGAACTTTATATCATCTTTAGCATTAAAAAAAACTTTGATTTTCTACACAGAATATCGTGGAGCAGTGGTTGTTATGAAGGTTCAGTGTTGTGTGTGACAAGTCGAAACTCCTCAAAATCATGTAGCGATACCGTATACNCCCGGATCGAACCCGGGCGGCCGCGGTGAGAAGCCAGCGACTAACCTCTTAAGCTATGGCGCGGCCACATTCTGAAGCTAGGGTTTGCACTATATAGGCGAATCGGCCTGTATTTATTGAACTTTATATCATCTTTAGCATTAAAATAAACTTTGATTTTCTACACATAATATCGTTGAGCAGTGATTGTTATGAAGGTTCAGTGTTGTGTGTGACAAGTCGAAGCTCCTCAAAATCATGTCGCGATACCGTATAGCACAGTTATATTGGATATTGCCGATTGTCTGAAATATATTTCCTATGGCCTTTTAGGGGGTTTCCTGCTGCGCCACATATACACGTAATTAGAATGATCAAGGCAATCAGGATGAAATGGGCAAGGCATTTAGCACGCATGAGGTAGAAGAAGAATGCATACAGGATTTTAGTGGGTAAGCCAGAAGGAAACAGACAAGTGGGAAGACTTGGACTTCGGTCGGAAGATACTATAAAATTGCTCTAAAAGAAATAGGATGGGTTGATATGGACTGGATTAATCTGGCTCAGAATAGGGGCCTGTGGTCAGCACGGCGATGAATCTTTGGGTTTCGTAAATGTTGGTAAGTTCTTGAGTAACTGTACAATTGGTGGCTTGTCATGAAGGACTCGGCTTCAGGGAGTTAGTTAAGGCGTTGGCTTTGCTTCCATCTGCAGGTAGTTTCGTTTCTGCAGGCACGGAATGGGGACCGGCGGCTGGCTGTGGTGAACACAGTATTAAGCCTTCGATTTCGATAAGAGCCGCAAGTAAGCGTCCAACAGCTTTTAAGGAGGATATATTTATGGCGTTAATTGATTACAGACATGTTTTATTTCTCTGCTGTTCGATATTACTCGTATTTGCGCCATTTCATATTTAACCTAGAATATCTTGAACACTAATCTTTTATGTCTCTGCGTCTTGATTGTAATTATAACAGAATTTTAGAAAAGAAGAAGTTCGAGACATATACAGGTCAGATGTTTTCAGAGAATAGACATCAGCAATGATCAAATGTACTGAACTTGAAACTCAGATAAGTGAAACAAGAAATGCATATTGAGATTTTTGCAGACAATCAGCTTGGAAGGCCATTAACGAAACTGGAGGATCAACGTGAATGTCCGTGTTTGCCGCTTTGTTGCTTCACTTACTCCTCTGACTGAAGATAGAAGCAATATATTCTCCCGAAACATCGTTCTCTCTGCGAACTCTATGACGTTACAAACCAGAAAACTGTTCCTTTTTTTTGGAAATAAGTTTCAAGCGCTGGAGCTGGATACAGCTGCCTCAGGATATGTGAAAAATTAGACTTCGGTTTTAGCAGTCTTGCCCCTTTTTGTTGTGGGTCTGTGTCAGAGAGTTACTTATAAAAATATTTCCATGTAAAAACATGTACATCACATGAAAATCTTAGCATGTCAAAATTTTCACTAAAATTTTCTATTTTATGTAGGCCTGTGTGTAAAGAAATAAACAATAAAATTGTATTTAATTTGTTTAATTCTGGTCCGTCACACTAATAATACCATGAAAAAGTTGAGTATTTCCGTCCAGTGTGACTGGTTAAGATTTGTTTTCCTTATTTCAATTATTCATGCCCTTATATGTTTCGAACCAGCTTGGTTTACGAATTCCAATAGAATCTTAACAAACTAACTATAAATATTTTAATGTATTTGAACAGCCGCTGTAGCTGTAAAGACTTTAGATTTTACACTCAATTGTATATTATTTATATTGTAAGTATATATTTTAACTTTCAGAACATGTACTGTAATAGTGGCTTCTAACTGTATTGATGTGAAGGTGTCCCTCTGAAGACCGAAACATGTAAGGGCATGAATAATTGAGATAAGAAACAAAAAATCTTAACCAGTCACACTGGGCGGAAATATTTAACTTTTTTCATACTAAAATTGTATTTACTTTATTTTCTCGTTGTTGAAAACGCCACAATCTATAATATATCCTGAAATTTCAACACATCTGTTTGGTTCAAAACCTGACAAACAGTCATGGAATTGAAAGCGAGGGATGTGGCATTCCTAAAATACATTTTTAAATTCTCTACTTCCTGTAAGAAGATAACCCACAGTAACAGAGATTTACAGCCCTGGAAACTGCCTTAGATTTCTTTATGCTGGCAAGTAATGTTCATAGTAAAAAGAAAGTTGGTGTTTACGTTGCTGAAAAGAGAGGGGTAGAAATTGCATTGAAAATCTCACGGTATTTGGGTCTAGAGAGAGACAGCTGCATAGGGAACTATGTATGTTTGTAAGCTCGACAAAGGAATACTGCCCGAAGGCTTAGAATGAAGTTTGTTTGTTCTGGCATCCAAGTCCACTCCGGAAACACAGAAGAGCGTTACTTCCCCGCCCGAACTTTAGCTTTTCGTAATCCTTTGCTTTCCCAAGTCCTGCAGAAATCCAGGAGACGTCACTATCAACAGTCACTTCATCTCCCGTGGCACGTGGAAGCCGAACCCCTCTCCCACGGAGACGGACATCGACCTGTGGGCTCCTGAGATATTACGGAATTCCCAACGACCCAAACAGTTACACAGCCAGCAGGATCATGGGGACATGAAAAACAAATTAAAAAAGTTTTATCTGCTGATTGCGAATCAGGATAGAAAATTTGCATCTCGTCACAGCTGATGTCGAATATTGATCCTAAGTAGCACTTTTTATACTTTTGTATTACTTTCAGTGTTATAATATTTATCAACGCGAGAATATGTTGTTTTGTTTGTGAACAAAATTATTTTTAGCCGACTTTCTTTATTTTCAAACAGTAGAAGTAGGCTTATGAGATCATCTTATCTGTGGTGTGTATGTATAGCCTCCTGAATATCTTTTGAATGCCTGAAGCAATCATTGTCAGTAATACCTAGCATCTCAGTTTAAACCCTAGCATTGCTTGAACGCCTATACAAGGCTTTATGAAACTTGGTATGTATCATGCCACATGAAGTTATCTCAAGGATATCTCATTCTCATATATACTCGCCATCAATAATACCAACATTGAAACCTCTCAAATTGTTGCGTTAATAACCTTAATATTATTTTAATGCCTGAATGGATTGTTGTGAAATTAGATATACTCGTATCATGTCACCTGAGCCCGTCCGAACGACTTGCTTCATAAATCCCTCACATCAGTAAAACCCAACGTTGAAGCTCTGAAAGTAAAGTAGGCCATTAATACTTCCCAGAACTTATTGTTGTTTAAATAACGTCTTTATTTCAAATTCAGTAAGTGGCATGTACTGTATGTTCATATATCTTGCATAAAGAAACGGAGGGTAAAGACATTCTGGGTGTTTACATTTTTCGATTATCTCTGTTATATAGTAGCTGTTCATTTTGAGAAACAATACATCTTATTTCGTACATGTCGTCAGATAATATGAAAAATTGTTTTGCCTCGCGGAATTTGCTGATGTCGCGAGTAATTTGCTCGGAGTATTACAGAACGTTAGCATAGGCCTAGTAGACAATTCATCCAGTGGGCGAACTATTAACTAACTCTGTAACTAACCAACTTACTAACTTCATGTAGCAGAACCCTTCTTGAGAAGCCGCCAGTTGTCCAGATACTCAGATTTTCCAACATTTTATGGGCCTCGAAAGTTCATTATTGTGTTTTCAAGAGCCCTTCACTGTTCCCTATCCTCAGCCAGATTAATCCAGTCCATACCATCCCATCCTATCTCCCTTGAGACCCATTTTAATATTATCCACCCACATACGTCTTGATCATTTTACACATATGCAGTAGTCTTCATTATAGCTACACGGCTTACTGGTCGAATCGCCGTTTAATTCGTATTCAAGACATGTTTCGGCCACACAGGGCCATCATCCGGTATATACTACGATACAGTATTAACGAACCAAAGACACTGTGGCATGTACACTCGTGCTAGGGAACGAACCGTGATATACGCAGCAATACAACAGCCGTTCCTAGGTAATGGCTGC
>NW_019732869.1:0-5326 GCF_002891405.2 Cryptotermes secundus | reverse complement strand
ATCCATGTATTTTCTTGGAGGAACTGAGGAAAATTATGAGAATCCTCAGGTTATCTAGTGTTTTGACTGACATTCAAACTGGGCACCTCCGGATTACAACTCACAAGCGTTATCCCCTAAGCCAGCTTCCTCCCCGACGAACACAATAGCAGAAGTAAAATGCTCGGTGTAGGAGCATGGTGCGTGGGTTAGGGCTTTGTGGATGTCGCTTCAGTTGTCCCCTGTGTCGTGGTTAATACCGCTCTGTTGGGAGACCAAAAGTGTTTTTCTTCCTGTGCCGCGCGTCCGAAAGAAAACATGTGTACGCCCCTCATAAAGAAAATAACAAACAAAACATCCAGGGAAAATCAGAGATTTTTCCTCCATACTCACATGTGTCTGACGTCAATTCTTCAGGCCGTAGCAGCGTGACAACCATAAAATATGTCACCATTGTTATCCGTGACATCATAGCTACAAGTAGTCTCAATTGACCTCCACCAACCCCAAACTGTGGTTATGGTCTGGGCCCCTCGAGTAATCCATTTCAGTCCGTTCTGACATGTTAAATTCAAACAAATGAGACAATATGCCAAGGTATGTATTTTTTCGGTTTCTTGTTTTTAATCCCACCTGCAACCAGGTAGTTTCGTTGGGGTAAGAAGGATTACGTAATATTTCTGTGCACACCAAAAAGTGTTTACGTGTTTTTATGTTCGCTGTGCTTGCTGGTTCCTTGTTTGTATTACTCTGCTATCATGAAAATAAAGGCCGAAACACCGATGGACTCGTACCAGACTACACGGCATCGCATCCCACAAGAAACTGCTTAGCCCAAACGAGCTTACTAGCCGATCACAGTTAATGCGGGATATAGGGTACTTACTGAAGGCCGTGCCATAGGTAAGGCGGTTAGTCGCCGGCCCTGGCCCGATCCTAGGTCAGGTCATGTTGGATTTGTGGTGAACAAAGTGGTACTGGGCCATTCTTTTTTTCGAATACTTCGGTTTCCCCTGCTAATTCTTATTGTACCAAATGCTCCATACTCGTCTGTCAGCCGGGGCTTGCACAATAGACCAGTTAGTGGCCGACGTACCAAGTGGCTTCAGTCTTACCCCACCTCACCAAAAGGCTCGTACTGTCTTTTTCTCCATGAACAATCGTGGATTCAAATTCCACTCGGGGCATGCCTTGTGATGGTTCAAACCCTCGTTAATCCAGATGTCTGTAAAGAAGATTCCGAAACCCGGATGGCAGATGGCCTTGGACCGGATTGGTCTGTCGAATGGGCAGTAGGGGATCCCGGAACTGCTGATATATGCTGTCGGAGTCGATGTAGGACAATTCCCGATTTCTTTCCTATCGATCCTATGTGAACTTACGTTTATAAAAACGTGAGACTAAACTTCATACATTTTCTTAAAAAATGATACCTAATACAGATATCTGTTTCGTAATAAAGCTACAGATTTTACTACGACTTAAAAGTTTTTTTTTTCTGAAATACCTTTTATTTCAGCAACGTAAATATTTGGCGAGATACAAGGAAACATTAAATATCGTTTAAAATTTACGCTTTGTCTATGGCGCTGCTAAATATGTAACCGTTTATTATGCGAAATACATTTTAAATTAGTGAAAAATAAACACTTAAGTCACCTATTGGCAGTGTATTTTAACTACATAACCTCTCCTGCCATCTGTTGACTACAGGACTTAACTACGTGTTTGTCGTTAGATATACGGAAGAAGGCAGCGTTTTGAGTGCATCAGCGTGACAGCGGGTCATACGCCGTTACATAATCGTTTAATACATACTAGTTTCCGTTTTCGGTACAGACGATAATCGGAACGTCTTATCGGATATTGCTTTGAGCACACAGGGCATTTGTTCCTGAAGGTTGCCTACTCGACATATGGCGCACCCAGAAAGACATTTTAAACAAACAAATGTTTCGATTGTTGTTTTGTAGGATGTGACGTGTAGTCTGGAAGTTTGTTACAAAAATTTCGGAGGAATACAATGCTTCTGTCATTCACCATGAAGATGCAGTCAACACGCCGTAACAGGCCAAAAGACCGTAATATTCATAGTCAACACCATGGGAACCGCAAATCTCTTTAAGCATAATTAGGCAAACGAACTGGCTAAGAACTTATTTAGCATTAATGTAACATTTATGAATTTTTCTTCTCACGAATTAAACTTCCCATCATAATTTGTAGAAGCCATTATACTGCGTTCAGAGTGCGCAAGTCTACAAAGAACACTTTCAGAAACAAGTTTCATCCTCCCTCCAAACTTTATGCTTTATGTATAATGGTCTCGGCTGTGATATCTAAGTATTATGGGAAGTGTTGAGAAGCCCCATTCTGGCCACCGGGCGAAACGAACTCAGCAGAGCACAGAAAAGCCCATTTCCATGCAAATAAGAACGGAAGAGGATGACCATTCCTCTAGCCTTTTCCACATTCTGACCAAATACACGAGACATATTACTTTTCTTCATCATTTTCTGTATATATATGGGACAGAAGTCACTTCTGTGCGCCTGCGTAACATTTGCATTGTACATTGTATATTTTATGTGCTTTCATCTCGCTTTGAAACGTGTCTTTATATAGGGAGAGGTTGTTTTCCTTTTTAGTCGCGATTACAGCCCCTGCGGAGCACCCATCAAACTCGCTCAGTCGGTCCGGCAGTTCCTTCTTCCGTACCCATGTGCAGCTCAAAATTGTCCTGACGGATATTCATCAAGTTTGTTATTGGAGAATTTTACGGAAAATCGCCAAGCCATATAAATGTGCATTTAGATCAACTACTTTTATTATTTAGAGTCAGTGAGGAGAGGAATATCCTACACGAAATAAGAAAACGGAAGGCTAATTGGATTAGAAGTGACCAGAAGAAGAGGAAGAAGACGTAAGAAGATACTGGATGACCTTGGGGACAGAAGAGGATATTTTCATTTGAAGGAGAAAGCTCTAGATCGCATCAAGTGGAGGAACTGTTTTGGAAGAGACTGTGGACCTGTCGTCTGACAGATTACTGATGAATGAATGTTTTAACTATGAATTTTCATGAAGATCTACGTCCATTTATGTGCGTTTCTCTTTAAATTGTTTATTGGGGAACGTAAATGCTTTGAACAGAAATTTTGGAGAAAATTGAAACGTATACTTTGTCTTATACTTTCCATGAAAGCTTTAGTTCTGGTTCTTCTGCCAGTTCTCATTCAGCCAGCTGCTCCACATTCATTGCTCATTCTATCAGCCAACGGTATGCAGTGTCGATACCTGACAGTTTATAATTAAATAACCAACTCAAACAAGCTCTTAGTTTTGAGGTAATCACACAACCTGAGTATTACGATATGATTTCCGAACTTGCGTCCTAAACAGTTAGCCTCCTGAACAGAATTAAAATTGAGAGAAACCACAAGAAAGTTGTATTGCGTTTAGGTTGCTCTAAAATAGCATCTTATTCCTGTAATGTAGTGTTATAATACAATGCGGTTCTAAAGCATAGGCGCACATGAAACAATTTCTATACTGATCATTGAAGTGTTAAACTGACAGCTTATTTATTCAATATACATTTCTTGACTTCTCGCCAATTTAAGTAAAAATGTAAAAGGTAAAGCTATCTCTGTAACAAATAGTGGAGGCCCATAGACTTGTGAGACGTCGAGGTTTCCACATTTTCTTGATTGCCGGCTCAGAGATAGCCGTGAGGTTGTCAGCCTTAGGCGCCTGCCGTCCTTTACCCCCAGGAAGATACCTGGTACTCATTTCTCCCCTCAGTAGTTTGAATCCAGGATCTCCCCATAGTAATGGGCACCATCGATGTTCAGTGATCTTTTTTGAAATAAATGTAATGTGTAGTACGGTCTTCTGGGTTGTACTTTTCAGCGACGATTCGAAGGAATGTATCCATCTCCATCTTCAGGGTTTGTGAGTAAATAAAGCAAGAAACTAGCAAGAGGCAGGCGGCAAGTAGAGCGAACTGCACATAGAAAACTAGACCTGATGTAATCGTGAGAGGAACCATGACTACAAATTCATATTGTCACCTAATTTAGTGACTATGGACGGGGTTTGGATTAGTAATTAGATATAATGAACACTTACAGATAGTAACTATAGCGATATCGCTAATTCACACACCCTGCAGCTCACTACAGCACGTAACTAACTTTTCTCAGTCTATTCTGTCTTCCCCAGTCACCTGGTAACGGCTTCCAACGCCGTAGCATCATCAGCTTCCATGTTCACGTCCTTGCTGCCACACGTAGTAAAGATAAGCAGCGGCACGCACACAGGGAGCCTACACAGAATAACAGTGCTGAAAGCAACNTTGGGACGGTGTTTATATCGTATAGAGTGCAACAGGATGCTTAAATATAATATTGTCAGCTCCCTGTTGAGTTGGTCTGTTTTGTGTGTACAGCTAATGCATGTAAGATACAAGCAAGACGAAAGTAAGTGTTATATTTAAGACGGTGGATACACAAATGCACAGAAGGAAACGGCACTAGTGCAGCAGGATGCTAAAATACATGTTTCATGTTGTAGCGTGTAGAACCGTTTCTAGGCAACGGCACGGTAAACACGTCCCCGGAGCAACGGATACGCATGCAACAATAGAGATACTGTTAAAAACGGGATTTTCTGCCCCATCCATATGAAGGGGTTATAAGGAACACAATTGAAGTAATAACAAACAGTTGTGAGGAAGGCAGCCAGTTGGATTGGAACCACCGTTCAGAGAGGAATTCAGCCCGGAAGCAGATGTATAGCAATTGTTAGAAGTCGTTACTAGGCAACTACTAGTGAAGACACTGCGGGCGTGATTTTGTAAAGTGTAGAAATAGCGATAGTGTTATAGTTATTTGTAGTTACGACCTGTGGGCGGTCAATAAATCCAATTCAAAACCCCGTCTAGAGTCACACATACACGTGACAATATTGTCTCGTTTATCCGGAGTGTCGTGACTAATAATTGTGGATTCTAGATTTGACGTCACTATTACAATTACACTCCTTGATAACAGTCCATGCACTGAACTCCTGGATAACGAATCCATCTCTGACTAACTCTGCTTGGTTCTCGAAAACATATTGATTCACTGCAGAGTCACTTCTCCTTTTCTCGCGTTCTGTCGTATTCTGGTTTATATCTTCTTGGCATACCAAATAAGGGACACCGAGTCGAACAGTTCACTTCTCAGTTGTCACAAAAACGACCCCTCCGTTGTTGTCAGGCTTTTACCTAGCCGTTGCCCAACAGCCGACCGCTCCAGGTGGTCATCACCAACTAGCCGTTACCTACGCAATTCATATGTCA
>NW_019732868.1:245-422 GCF_002891405.2 Cryptotermes secundus | reverse complement strand
TTAACACCAGTTCTCTAAATTATATGAATGTACTAAAATGTTACGGCATGGTTTAAAACTTTCTGAAATTATTCAAAACTTTTTAATTAGTGTGAAATGGAGTTTGTTCCTTCAGTCGGCAGTTACGCTGTAACTGAATTCATAAAGCAATACCAACGATCGTCACAAATGACGTCA
>NW_019732868.1:0-217 GCF_002891405.2 Cryptotermes secundus | reverse complement strand
TACCACACATGATCGTACAAATTACCAACTATCTGACTAATGCACTAACTACTAACATTTCTTTAATATTGTAGTTGTATTTTTCTCTGCTTATGCATGGCCGGCAACCACTGTCTTATACTGCACGATTTGTACGTTCATATGTGCCCACTGCCATTGTATGGTTTACTTATAGAAACAGAATCTTTGGATTCCATTTTAAAATTGACAGCGAATA
>NW_019732867.1:0-5164 GCF_002891405.2 Cryptotermes secundus | reverse complement strand
ACCCGACAAGTGTTTCATCGCCAAAAGGGGTCCACCTATTCCAGATCCTAGGTGTCCCAGTCTTTCTCCTGCTACAGGTATGTTGGAGGTACCGGCTCCCTGCAGTGGTGTGCCAGTACTAACGACTCCCGAGAGAGCAGTTTTTGGTTTTGCCTCTGGTAGGTTTTGAATCATTGGTTCATCCCTGCCTTTGGCTAAGACTGCAACAGTAGGTTCGCTGGTTGCTTCTGAGCCCCTTAATGGTTTACCAGAGCTTCCAGCCCTCTGCTGAAGCATTTCCGTAGGGATCCCCTTAATGGGGGGTCCCTCTTCAGTTTAAGGTCCTTACGACCGGTTTTTTTGTTTGGTCCCTTTTTCATTTTGGGCTCACGAGTAATGGGGATTTAAAAGGTCACCACCCGCAGAGCCCCATAGGGGTGGAAGGCATAAATACAACGGGGTGCTGCCTGGTGCCCCGAGGGGATCGTTCGTGACACTGGCCAATAACCACCCCAGTGCCATGGAGCCCTCGGCACGATGCCTCACACCTTTGCTTAGGCGGTTGGTCCTTCATAAGTATAACCTTCACAACCCTCCAGGACCAAGAGTGCATGTTTGGGGGGAGGGGGTTATCCCAGGATAACTGGCAGTGCGATACTAATTGTCATGAGGTTGCGACCAGGGCAACCTACACGAACTTACCGCCCTGGAAGTTGCTTCAAATCTCCCCCATTCCCACCCCTCCACATGGATTGTTCGAAACCATTTTAGAGTGTTGAGCCCTAAGGCTTGCGGCACCTTGTTGGTACTCTAGGGAGACAACTCAAGTATCCGTAGCTACCCCCATAGGGCTGCTCTCTCGCATTCGTCCTGAGTACATCGTAATGAAACGCAAGAGTCATTATACCGCCGCATGGGAGGCTCTGGTCAAATGGCCATTGCCCTTTATGGAAACTCGGCCGCCAGCCCCGGAGGTTCACGCTAAGGCAGACCCCCCAGAACTGTCGTTGCCCAGCAGGACCACGAGGAGGTGCTCCAAAGCTGTCTCAACGCATCCCTGGTCTATGATACGTCCAAACCAAAGACACAGCCACCCTGACACTCTGGGGCTAAGTTGTTTTTAAATTTTTAAATTGAAATCGATTGAGAACAAAGGGCATATTGCCTATTATGGTAAAGCAAGTGTCACGTAACTTCGAACAAGGCCAAGAGTAACCTTGAATGTGCAGATGAAAAATATCAGACAAAGGGGTTTGTTCGTGGGTGTGAGAACTTACAGGGGGCCAGTTGTTTGTGCCTTGCAAACAACTGGCGCCTGTCACTTCTCCAACCCACCCCCTTGACTGAAATTTTTCTTCTGGCATTCAAGTTTACCCTTGGCCTAGTGTTTGAAGTTACGTGACACTTGCTATAGCTTCATTTCCCTCCCTGCCTTTTTACAGAAACTGAGAACAAACAGCATGTTCGCATATGGCACTTTGAGGGAAAATAGAAAAGGCCTTCCTTTCGGACCAGAACCATGAACATTTGATATAAGAAAGGGGGATGAGCCAAGAGTTGGGTGAATACAATGAACATGATTATATATACTTGGCGAGAGACAAGGCTACTGAATCTGCTCTTGGCTATGCATAATAGTGGAACTGAATTATTGCAAGTACAATCTAGGGGCATGTGGTAGTGTATAAGCCGGTCGATACATTCACTGTCAGCGCATGAGAGCGAGTCTATGCTACGAAATTACTTCGTCTGCAGAGAGTTAATTATTGCCACTGTGAAAACATTACAGTGCTTTCAAAAACATAAGCCTATATGCATAATTTAGATTTTATTATTGCAGTCCTGGATGTGCTGATCACAATGGCTGCGCCATCAAAGGCATGTACTGTCTTCGCTCTCCCGAATGCTGGATTGTGTTCGAATCCCACCCGAGGCATGGTCTACCTCATAATGCGTGACAGGTTAGGTTTTCACGAAGACTGTGCACAATGGGTGCTGTGCATGCTGACCCCACAACACAAAATGCAAAGAATGGGTCTGGCATTACACCATTTCAATTGCTACCATGATGGACACGATATGCTAGCCCAAAATGTCACAGTCTTGGGTTCACCATTACCAGCCCGAGATAAAGCGTGCATCAATGCAGTGGAAACATCCTGCATCACCTGCCAAAAAAAAGTTTAAGGTGACACCATCCTCCAGGGAAGTGATATTCACAGAGTCTGGGATCATGAAGGTATACTGCTCACCATTGCCAGCCTCAAGGACAAACCATAAATTGCCGACTCCTACTGTAACATCCTCAGGAAACTTCGTAAGGTCATTCAACGGAAGCCTGAAACCTGTCATGCATTATGAGGTAGGCCATGCCGTATGGTTCCGACAGCAGCCCAAAGAATTTTATTCTGCTGGTTTTCAGGGACTTGTGAAACGATGGGACAATTGCCTCAATGTACAGGGAGATTATGTTGAGAAATAAAAGCATTTTTCAAATCAGTACTCTTATTTTTTAAGTTCTATATACATTTGTAACTTACTTATTGACTTACCTATGTATTAGTCATTCTATTCCCTATGTTGATTCATGCCTTGAATAAGGGCACATTTTTTAAGTTTCCCCATATTCATCACAGAAGTTCCCTACGTGTTCTGCTTGTTGCATGTTTGTCAGTCTCACATGTCTTGTAAATCATTTTCTGTATAGTTAGCTCCAACTCTGGCATGTGTGTCACCCTGTCTCAGTGTTGCTGTCTTCATGTATGTCTCACGTGTCTTGTAAACCATTTTCTGTCTAGTTAGCTCCAACTCTGGCATGTGTGTCACCCTGTCTCAGTGTTGGTGTCTTCATGTCAGTCTCCAGTTGATTGCCGTTTTGTGTGTGTCATCAAATAGATCTGGAGAAAATTTGAATTATCCAGTTTGTAATGTGCCTTTTCCCTCTGCGTGTGAGAATTTTTGCTGTTGTATTTGCAGCTGTCATCATCCATGTTACATTTTGCTTGTCATTTGAAACATATTTGGTAAAAACATTTGTGTTTCCTGAAAATTATTTTTTTAAAATGGCCCTCCTTTTTGAGAGGAGAGTGATGTTTTCAACAGCTAAAAGTTCAATGGGTTTTCAGATTTAGAATAGACATGTATATTTTGAGGTTTTCACGGTGGTGACTATGAAGAATGCCATCTTGTGGGATGTGGTGACATGTAGACATAGTATAAACCGACGTTTTGGAGGCAGTACATTCCCCCAAAACATCGGTTTATACTATGTCCACACGGCGCCACATCTCAGAAGACGGCATTCTTCATAAAATAGACGTCATTGAGGTTACTGGCGTTACTTCTGTTTACCCAGAGTGTGTCGTAGTTTCTGTCATATTAGTGTGTTTGTATTGTTGCAAAATGAGAAACCAGTTTCTTTCATCTTAAACTTTTCAAAGACACACAGATAAAAGTAGCATTCCGCACACAAAACACAATAGAAAATATACTCAAACAAAAACCACAATTAGATAAAGTAAATAAAAGTGGCATATACCAAATGAAATGTGTAGATTGCCCATTGAAATACAATGGACAAACAGGCAGAACATTTAACACCATATTTAAAAAAGCTTACACATGTTATTAGAAATAATAATAGCAATTCCGGGTACTCAAATCACATACTAAATACAGGACATGCATACAGAACAATAACAGAGGTAATGGAAGTTGTAACAATGGGAAAGAAAGGCAGACATTTCAATACATTAGAGAAATACCATATATATAAAATAAGTAAGAAAGGCCTACACATGAATGACACACACATAGAAACACACAATCCCATATTTCAAACGATACACGAAATCTATACAGACTAACGGTACCTCCCTCTCCCCACTACCCGTTCCCCCCCTACACTCACCAACATAAAACACAGCACACAATACATCAGACAGCACATGTAGTAAAGATAAGGAGCGGCACGCACACAGGGAGACTACACAGAGTAAGTACAAATAACAGTATAAACACATAACAAAACATTACATACATAAGATAGTAATACGAATATTTGTATATTACAGATAACACCTGTACAGTGCTGGAAACAAGAAGTAGCTGCTGCAGCACTATAGACGTAGGGCGAGTAACCCTGACAATTTTAAATTTTAAAATTTAGAGACAAATTTTAAAGGATTTTAAAGTTAGAACTGAAGATTTTATAAGTGCTAATCGAGGGAAATCAAAATTGACGTGTGTGGATAGCAAAGATAATGTATAGACCAGACAGATGTCAGCGATGTAGATTTTGGTAATGACGAAGAGAACAATCGGGAAGACCTGTATTTGTAAGAGTTAAATTTTAAACTAAGTGCAGTGTAACAGCTACATGAATGTATACACCTGATGATGGCCGTTTGCGGCCGAAACATGTAGTGTAGATGAGAGCAAGATCAAAGACATATAGTATATTGTTTGCACTTAGGGCGGAGTTTATATATATTGTTTGCACTTAGGGCAGAGTTTATATCATATATTGCAAATATCATATTGACAGAGTAATCAGAAAAGGACAGGACAGGACCCTCCTGGGGCCATGTTTAGATATTTCACAGCTGGAAAGTTGAATGGAAATTTGTGTAGAGCAGTGGATGAACTCTCAGTGGCATACCTGTTATAATAATCGGTATTTTGGTGTTGTAATATTAATATTTTGTGGCATCCTGCTGTGTAAATCACTGGATAATATTTATTATATTCCTGTTGACACAACACTATTTCCAGAAGGTGGAGTCACTCTCCAGGTCATGTTTCGGCACACATTTGCCATCTTCAGATCTAAACAATTTTTTAAATTTGCTTAGTGGGGGGTGGAGTCCAGTTGGGTCCACTCGGCACGGCGGCCACTGATTGGCCTAGTGTAGCATGTCCCGGGTGATTATGATGATGGAGAATTCGGTGCAATGAAGATTGGCAGGGGAAACTGAAGTACTCACAGAAAACCTGCCTCAGTGCCATTTGTCCACCACAAATCCCACTTGACCAGACCTGGTATTGAACCTGGGCCGCCGCAGTGGGAAGCCAGTGACTAACTGCTTGAGCTATGGTGCGGCCTATCTTCAGGTCTAGGTTTCAGTTTATATTATTCTAACATAAATCTTCATAAATTTTAATGTAAGCCAATTGGCTCCACCAT
>NW_019732866.1:0-768 GCF_002891405.2 Cryptotermes secundus | reverse complement strand
TTACCGACCGAGCCCTCGGCACTGGCGGCAGCCATTTTTTTATCATGAGAGTGTCCGCCGGCCACCGCGGCAGCAGTGGCTGTGTTGCCCGCCAATAGCATTGAGTTGCATACCCCNCTTGCAGAGCCTTCAAGGAAGTGTGACGCATTCAAGGATTGGTTTTTAGTGGCGAATTATCAGCCAGGAAGTTAGTGTCGGATTGTCTAATATTTCTTTATCAGTTAGAGAGTCAGTGTCAGACTGTCATATATTTCTTTATATATCATTTTTATTTTGCCAGTATTACTTTGTGAGTAAAAGGCATCTTCACCACTGCGACTTTCAGTATATGTCGGACTGGCACTCTTTTCGACTAGTATTATAATTACTTTGCATCACTATTTTGCCAATATTTCCAACAGGTGAGAGTGTCGCTTTGTCAATCAACATAATTTATTCGATTTTGTTAGAAACCCCCCCTCCCCCAAGATGATTCTTCAATCGCACAAGCCTAATATCACGGTCAGTGGCGTTTCTCGGGGGAAGGTGAAATTTATCAGGGGGCCCATCTGAGTTGCCTGGAGTTGAAAAAGTCACAGTACTGGCCAACCAAAGGGAAACAAAGACGTGTGTTTCGCTAAATAAGAAAAGCAGGAGCACCCTCTTCTATTGTAAAAAGTGTGATTTTGCTGTGTTAATTGGACTCCTTCGAGCAGTGGCACACGTGTCAGTGTGACTATCATAGTGAAGTGACGCAGTTCAAACTCGCCTACAGTAATATTATTGTAT
>NW_019732865.1:8679-17127 GCF_002891405.2 Cryptotermes secundus | reverse complement strand
GGATTTATAGAATGTAAATAAATTCAATTCAATTCAATTCAATGCTCCCAATGCAACAAAGTGGTTCTGTGTATGTAACAATTCTCATTCTGATAAGCAACAGTTTGCAAAGCCCCCATCTTGGCCTCCTGTCCAGTCTGCACTGGGGATAAATCAGGAGGGGAGTGAAGGTGACCACTCACCTCCATGCCCCTGTATGGTTCTGTGGCATAGTGCTTAACTGATTAAGCATATGGACAACATTTTTCTTAAGTCATGCAACTGACACATCTGAGTGTTCTAAAAAAATAATGAACGCTTGGTTTCTGTTTACATAACTACAGATTTATTAATTTAAAATAGTAAAAATACATTCCTTATATAATTAGAAAATTACAAAATAATCAGAATACATTCCTTATACATATAATTAGAAAACTACATGTATAAATCACTAAACAGTCGTCCATTTCTTTCACAAGGTCTTCATAATCTAAAATCAAAATATCATCGTTGTCAGCATCTTCTGGGCACTCCTGAAAGAAGGTTCTGCCTGAAACAAAAAAAAATATATAAGAAATGGCAGATTTGCAATAAAATAACCTGATTCTGAGAGCAAAAATAGAACTATAAAGTTTGTGACTATGGTGTATTAACACAGTTATTAATACTTTGGACATTATCCATTGTCCTGGTTTTCTTTTACAGCAGTGGATCAGAGACTGCATGCTGCCATAATTATTTTATTTAAAACACAGTTTCAGAGACTAGACTCTTCCTCAGTCCTCCTCCCACATAGGGGTTAGATTTAGGCCTATCTGAGGATTGAGGCAGATTCCAGTATCCAAAATATTGTTTTAAATAAAAAAAAAACACTACGATGGATAGTTATCACAAAGCCCAGTTTCTACTGTTATTTTATTGGTTTCATTATCCATACATACTAAGTGGGTTTCCAGATCAGATACTCAAACTCTAGTGAAGGGAAAGAGTGTGTGAGTAATACTTCCGATTATTCCATATCTGATTTTATCTTCTTAATTTACCACAAATTTTGTGCACTGTTGCAGACTGCATTTCTTAATGCACCATGTTTTGAAACTGACATGTTAGATGAGGAAATTCAAAGCAAGCGCACTTGTGCACTCCTAATGCTATCGTAACATTACATTCATGTAATTTGCTCTTAAACAATTTGGGTAAATCACCTTTGTAGGCGATATACATTCTGCTTCTGATACGAATGTAACGCTGCCAGCAAAAGCTATATACATGTGTATCTGGCATTTCTGGTAGCTCAACACCAAACGTATGTACTGCCTGCTATTTCTTCCTTCACACTGACACCGAGTACAATCATACCAGGTCCTTTGAATATTCCTGTTTTTTTCTTTAATCTCTCTGAAGAGTGGAAGTTGATGTAATAAACCACTTATGCGGGTAAAGCAGGAGGGGAGTGAAGCTGACCGCTCACCTCCATCTAGTGCTCAGGTCAAGAATGGTGGAAATATACCTCCACTCCCCTCATATGTCTTTACGGCATAGTGTTTAACTAATTAAGCGCAGGGACATTTCTTTTAATCATGCAACTTCCAACTAGTTTTGACATATGTGAGTGTTCTAGAAAAATAACAGACTATTGGTTTCTGTTTACAGAACTAGGTATTTACATCTTCAAATCATATAACTCAACTGTCTCCCACAGTAGGTCTCTGTCAGTATCTAAGAACAGGACATTGTCATCCATATGATCCCTTTTATTATTTAGCGGTAAATTTGAATGTGCCCCACTGGTGTTATTACCAAGCGATCCAAACATTTCCTGAGTATCTTCCACCTGCAACGGTCTTGCTCTCTTGGCAGCAGGATGATCTCCATCATAATGCTCCTTCCTCTTCAATGCCATTCTTGTCTGATCCTCATTGGAATGCTGCCAGAAGACTCTGACTAAAAAATAAACATGTACAATAAGAAATGGCAAATCTATAATAAAATATCCTGATAAACATCCTGTTCGCTTCACCTTAGCTGCAAATGAAATATGTAACAACGTAAATATGTTCAACAGTTATGGCTTGAATGTTAATCTTCTGGCTACTTTTCCTTAACATGTATTTATAGTAGTTTGTTACACTTAGTGTCATAAAATTAAGTATTTCTGGTATCTCCTATTCAGTAGGATATCTTTTATGTATATTTTTGCCCTATATCTGTGTGTCATTCCATTCCCTTTTAGACCTATCTCCATATTTTTAAAAATCAGTAGTAGACACAGGATCAACTTCCTGTGTGTGTGTGTGTTAATTGCCCCTAACAATTGTTGAACACCTTTGCTGGCCTTCATGAAACTTGGTAAGTATATCATGCTTCCTGAGGCAGTCTCAACCGAGCACTGCAGAAATCCCTCTCTTCAGTAATACCAACACTTAAACCACTCAAATCGTTGAGGTAACAATCTTAATATGACTCGAATGCCTGAGCAAACTGTCATTAAATGGATGAAGATATGATGGATAGTGTCCAGAAGGAACAGCTTCTAGTATTATTTTATTGGGTTCATTATCCAGACATACAAAGTGGGTTTCCAGTTACTGCATCAGATACTCCAATTGCAGTGAAACGAAAGTGTGCGAGTAATATTCTAGAGAATTCCTTATCTGATTTTATCTCCATAATTTATAACAAATTTTGTGCACTCTTGCAGACTGCATTTGCTAATGCAATCTTTTGAAACTGACATGTTGCACGAGGAAATGCAAAGCAAGCACACTAGTACATTCAACATTAAATTAATGTGATTTTCTCTTACAGAATTTAGGTAGATACCCCCAGAGTTTCGCCTTTGTAGACAGTATACATTCTGCTTCTGATACGAATGTAACGCTGCCATCCAGAGCTATATCTTGCATTTCTGGTAGCTCAGTACCAAACATATGTACTTCCTGGTATTTCTTCCTTCACACTGACACTGAGTACACTCATACTGGGTCATCTGAGTTGCATGGATGGAAAAGGCAGGTATGCAATCAGGCAGGCTCAAGGAGGAAGACACAAGCAGACTAAGACAGGCAGGTAGGCGGGCATCCAAGTATCCTAGAAGGAAGAACACATCTGCGTAACAACCACGTTCCTTAAATCCCAAAATTTAACAGTTCAAAACTAAGTGTGAAAGCACAGATCAACTAATATAACTCCCACAACAGGGACTGCAGCTCTACAACTTACCTCATAAATCAAAAGTATGCTGTGGCGGTGATATTCCCACAGTCATTAAGACACACTTGTGCGACAGAAGATGACCAGAGGTTGATCCATTCCCCCCAGATCTCTACAAAACACATCACTGAAGCTTTTGCATGTTCACACAGTCAGATCTGTCTCATTGCAAATCAGTTCATAAACGGGTCACGCAGAGCCCACCAAGTGGTAAACTCCAAGCAGGTATCTTCATTCTCCAAAATTAGCCTGAAGAAAAAGAATAAACCATCTTACTTCAAAGAAATATATGATGCAGCTCCAGTAGAACATCACAATNATTGCCTTAAAGAAAAAGACAAAAGCTACAAAATGCAGCGACCATTGCACAATAAGCTTTACTGCACATACAGGAAAGATAATAGCAAAGATACTTAAAAGAAGAATTGAAAGGAAAATAGAGGATGTACTTGGAGAAGATCAGTTTGGATTTAGAAGAGGAAAAGGAACCAGGGATGCAATTGGGATGTTGAGAATTATAGCAGAACGAACTTTGGAGATAGATGAAGAACTGTGTGTTTGCTTCATAGACTGGCAGAAGGCATTTGACCGGGTAAACTGGACCAAATTAATGCAGATCCTGAAAGAAACAGGTATCGATTGGCATGAAAGAAGATTGATTAGCAAATTGTACATGGATCAGAAAGTTAGAGTACAACTGGACAGAGGGGAGACAGGAAGTGTGCAGATTGGAAGAGGAGTTCGACTAGGATGCTGTTTATCACCAATTCTGTTCAACTTGTACAGTGAATGCCTTACCAAGGAAGCTCTGGATGGGCTTGGAGACTTCAAATTAGGAGGGCAAGTTATTCAAACTGTGAAATATGCAGATGACCTGGTGTTAATGGCTAAGGAAGAAACTGTGCTACAGGGCATGATTGATAGACTAATTGAAACTGGAAGGTGCTATTGAAATGTTTTAAATATTTGGGTTGTTGTGCAGTGAAGGCCAACTCCTGGTAATATGTTAACAGAGTATTAACTTTTTGTATTTTAGGGAAAAATATTGGTTGGAATAGATTTAGTCTTGGGAAATACTTGTAAGATGTACGAAAGTGGATGTAAGAAGGGTTAAACAACTTAAAGGAATTTCTGCATATGGACTTAGATGGACAATGGTTTGCCACGCGGGAATGCCCAGTCAGCAGAATGACATTGAAGGTACCTCGAAATGCTAACTTTGCAGAAGCTACACTTGAGCAAGATGGGGGGGGGGGACGTTTGCAGGTAACAGAGTTAGCCAAATGGTCTAGCAGTAGAAGGGGGTGTGTCCCCTTAGGATCTCAGCCAACGAGATTACCCACCTTGGAATAAGACTTCGTTGGAGGCGGAAATGCACCCCCGTGAAAATAACGAGTTAGCATAAATAAAGGTATATAACCCAGGGACCAAATTAGTAAGGGGATGATTCAAACAGTAAATTTGGGCAGTTGTTGCCGGAGGCTATGCTAGGAGAAGCACCGACTAAGCGCCGGGCCGCACCACCCGTCTGCCGTCTCAGCGCAAAGTAAGTGGAAACTACTCTTATCGCCATGCTTAATAATTGTGATATTACATAACTCCTCCAATGGGACTTGAGTTAGGAACGTTAAAACAAGTGTACGGGGCGTAAGAGTGATTCAACTGAGTGATGCAGAGGTAGACAGGTGTAATGTGTAACCCGACACCAGTCGGCTCTTTCATTGTGATAGTACCAAAATATATATATAACTGTATACTGATTGTGTTTATACTAATATAGGGTAGCATAGGGTGAGGATGTGGGTTTCTGTTGTGATTTCCCCCCCTTACCACATTTCGCACCTGCGCCCTCCTGCCAAGCCCGGTGAACAGTGTGCCCCTAGCCAATGAAGCAACGATAGAGGAAGCTATTCAGTCGTTTCCTTAGCCCTACCCGTGTGACTGCAGTACAGAAGGTGACAGTGGGGATACCTCCACGCCCCCCATCACCACGGTATAACTGGTGGTATAACATGGGTAGCTTGTAAACAGATGATGGAAGGTGAACTAATGAAATTAAATCCAGGATATCCATGGCAAAAGCTGCATTTAGCAAGAAGAAGAATCTTTTTACCAGCAAACTGGACTTAAATTTGAGGAAGAAACTAGTGAAATGCTACATTTGGAGCATAGCTCTGTATGGAGCTGAAACATGGACACTTAGGGCAGTAGATCAGAAACATCTGGAAAGTTTTGAAATGTGGTGTTGGAGAAGGATGGAGAAGATCAGTTGGACCGATTATGTGAGAAATGAAGAAGTGTTAATTAAAGTCAGTGAGCAGAGGAATATCCTACACGAAATAAGAAAACTGAAGGCTAATTGGATTGGTCACGTTTTATGCAGAAACTGCCTTCTAAAAGAAGTTATTGAAGGAAAGATAGAGGGGCGGATAGAAGTGACAAGAAGACGTAAGAAGATGCTGGATGACCTTTGGGACAGAAGAAGATACTGCGATTTGAAGGAGAAAGCTCTAGATCGCATTAAGTGGAGGAATTGTTTTGGAAGAGACTGTAGACCTGTCGTCTTGACAGATTACTGATGATGATGATTACATTATTAACTAAAAAATTCATGTCAAGTCAAACCTGTGGGTTTTCTACCTCCTCACTCCAAGGGAAGCCCCATGAAGTACAATGCCAGCTGGAAGGTTGCATGAGAAAATCAGGCAGGCAGGCAGTTAAGACAGGCAGAAGCACATATGTGACATTCAGGATGATGACACTTGAAGGATAGAGCCACTGGCATAACTGAAATATTTTTTTTCAGAAACCAAAATTTAATACATGACAAACAAGACTAAATGAACAGAACAACTAATTTAACTCCAGCAGGAGGAATTGCGGATGTACATGGTACCTCGTAATGCTGGTAGAGTTTGGCAGTATCATTTCCACCGTCACTAGGACCACTTGTGTTCCTCTAACATACCCAGGAGTAAACCATTCTTCACCAAAACTCGTCACCTCATCATAGCGGCTTTTGCTTATTCATCAGTGACAACACTCTCACTGCTGCTACCATCTGTCAACGAAGATACAGGGTCACCACAGTCAGCAACTTCCCACATTTCCTTCGTCTCCAAAATATTGCCTCAGGGATAAGAAATTGACATTTACTTTGAGCCCCCGCCCCACCAGCTGGGGAACGAGTGTTCTCTTATCTATTACTCAAAAGAAAAAAACAAGAAGTAAACAAGAAAATCAAATAACATTTAACATATGACCAGTAATTTGTGCCAAAAGAAAACAAGACAATTAATCGGCATAATCAGCCACAAGATATCCTATCACAACTCACACAGGCTGTCTCCGCCACAAGCGACATATAAGGCATACTTAATAACAAACTTCACGCTAGCGTAATACCATCTCTGAAATCGCCTGCACACACAATACAGACAAAACGTATATATACATTCTCAGCTTACACAATTCCTCCAAGAACAATAATCAGTACGCTAATATTATGTGCATTACCTCGAGATGGGCCCTCCTGCCTGGAGTTTAGCTACCAAACCGAATCTTTCATGGCGCCGACCCAAACAGAATTTAGTTACGGAGCGAGACGTCCGTACACGATTTCTTTCCAGGCAGAAGAGACCGGGTGCCTCAGCTGAATCACAAAGGATAGAGGAGTGATGAAGTAGAATACGCCACGGAATAAGGATAGGTAGTAGGAAAAGTAGGGAAAAACGGTGTGACCCGCGGCTGCCGCCGCTTGGAGAGAGCACTACAACCAATGAGCCGAAGGGATCGGCTCAGGATCGCCCCCTCCCTCTCAGAAGAAACTTGGCACTCAAGGAAGGCTGCTGGGAAGCAGCTGGGCTCGGGATACGTGAAGGGCTCTCGATATAATCATATATACGAAGGAGGCAGCTAAAACGACAATTCAGTCCAAGTCCTTGCCTCCGCCACAGCACCACAACTCAAGGGGAGTGGAACACTAGGGTGCAAGAGATGGCAACACAACCTTGTCGAAATCCCCTGCTACCGCTCCTTCTCCGCTCCCGGAGCACCGGCACCAACACTACCCCAACACAGCACAACACAGTCCGCAGGTGTCCATAACTCAGGAGGCCCTTCTTTGCGATCCTCCACTTGCCAGGTAGATGAAAGAGTAAGCCCCTCCGACCTCCCGGGCCCTGGGTACGATGGAGGCGTCCAGTTGCAGGCGGCCACCAAAGGAAGGAAAAAATGGAAGAAGGTAAACTGGCTAGAAGCCCCTAAAAAAAATAAAGAACACAAAGCTAAAACCAGTATTGAACTGTGGGTAGAACCCCTCACAATACGAAATAATAGCTAACAGGGTGATAATCATACTTGGGGCTAATAAGTTAGTCCCGAACAAAATATTTATTCAACTTAGAAACATGAGCCTTACATAAGATAACTCCAGTGTCTGGATTAGCCAACTAAACAGTGACATTAGTCAAGTACTTAGAAATAACCATGGGATCTGACCATCTCATATCAATTTTAGCGGACCTTTTCTGCACCTTGGAGCTCTGTGGATGGAGACGTACCAAGACCAGATCTCCCACCTGAAACACCGCCTCCCTGCTCAGCATGTTATAGCGCCGGGCAACCCTATCCCTAGCCTTCCTCAAATTTTGCAAGGCTGTCCCCCAATATACCCGCATATCCGCAGAGGGTCGCTGTAAGTCCAGCTCCGAGAACTCCCAAAGTAACCCCAATTGATGGTTANCGACCAAGGGAAAGCACGGCGGGTTGGGTTCTGGTACTCTCATGCCAGGTCGAATTGAACGCCATGGCCAGCATTGGGAGATTCTCGTCCCACAAGGTATGTTGAGAGTGGTGGTAGACGGTAAGGGCTACCTTCAAATTACGATTAAACCGCTCCACCTGAGAGGCTTGGGGATAATAGGGAGAGGTGGTAACGTGTTTAATCCCCCAAGAAAAACAGGCGTTATAAAACCGGCGAGACTTAAACACAGCGGCATTGTCCGAAACGATGGTCTGGGGCAGACCAAAACAGGAGGGGCCGTCAGGGCCTTGACAACTGCTTCGGAAGAGATCCTTCTGACCGGGTACATGGCCACAAATTTGGAGAAACCATCTAACACAACCAAGATGGCCACATTCCCCTGCCGACTCCGGACTATCAGCCCCACGAAATCGATGAAGATACGCTCCATGGGTTTGGTGACAACTTCGCTGAGATGAAGACCCACATGGGCATTTTGGGCAGGTTTC
>NW_019732865.1:3635-8573 GCF_002891405.2 Cryptotermes secundus | reverse complement strand
TTCCCTGACGTGCTTCAGCAGCCATGACAGGGCTTGGTTGTCCGTATGGAGGACGAACTGCTTATGCTCCAAATACACCCTAAATCTCTCGCATCCCCAAACAACCGCGAGACATTCCTTTTCATAGGTTGAATATTTACGTTCCGTTGCCGAAAGCAAACGGCTCGTAAACGCTATGGGGGCCAATCCGGACTCACACCGCTGATTGAGGATGGCAGACACAGCCAGATCGCTCGCATCGCAAACTAGGACGAATTCTTTCGAGAAGTCTGGCACCTGCAACACCAGTGGCGTAGAAATGGCATCTTTAAGTGCCTCGAAGGCACACCTCTGGGAGTCACCCCATACGAACTGAGCATCCTTACGCTTCAATGCATGAAGCGGCTTGGCCAACAAGGAAAAATCCTTCACAAAATTGCCATAAAAACCCAACCATACCCAGGAATCTCCGGACGGCCTTCAAATTTTTAGGAGGAGGAAACTCACGAAGGGCGTCTATCCTCTCGGGTAAGACCTCAACTCCAGCATCAGACAAGGAATGACCCAGGAATTTAATTTTTGATTTCACCAACTGCATTTTGTACCAGTTTAGGGTAAAGCCAGCTTTCTCCAAACGGCGAAAAACTTCCTTAAGGTGGACCAAGTGGTGTTCTACGGTGCTTGAGTACACAACAAATCATCCATGAAATTATAAACATAACGATGCTTGAGGTCTCCAAATAAGGAATCCACCACACGGGAGAGAATCTGACATCCCACACTAATGCCCATAGGGAGTTTAGTAAACTCAAACAGACCAAATGGAGTGGAAAAGGCCGTTACCTTACGACTCTTCGCCGAGAGTAGGGTCTAGTAATAGGCCGAGTGTAGATCTATGATAGAAAAAACCTTAGCCCCTTGAAAATTGGAGAACGCAAGTTCAATACTCTGCATTGGAAAGGCATCGAACCTAACCTTCTTATTCAGGAGGCGATAATCAACCACCATGCGGTAGCCCCCTGAAGACTTAGGGACTAGGAAGGCCGGGCTGGCGTACTGTGAGGTACTTTTATGCACAACCCCCTCCTGAAGCAAATCATTCACAATGTCCCTCAATGCCTTAAGCCGAGGAGGAGAACACTGGCATGGGAGGGAACGAACCGGCCGATTGTCCAGCAGATCCAACTCGCAGACCATACCCTTGACCATTCCCAACCGTCCTGAAAACAAGTTAGGGAAACTCTTCACAAGCTGGTCAAGCTTCCGCGACTCAAGCTGACTCACGGGAGACGAGTAGGCTGCTAACTTTGCCAAATCCTTCTCGGAACAAGGGAATTCCTGCAAGTCTTGCGAGCAGAAATCCAATCGTTCAAAATCATACTGACAGGCTAGATCAAATGCAAACTTGCAAGACATTGTAGAAAAATCTAATTGCATTTTGGCAAAAGCCAAAAAATCAGCCCCTAATATGCACAGCACAGGAGAGTCATCGAATATCAGGAAGGAATACTTCCATGAGAATGAGTTCAACTTAATCTGCAGCAAAAAGGCCTGACTTATCGCACAATTTTGGCCATTAGCAGCGAGACACAATTGGCTCATGGCCTCTGCCCAGCACGGCAAGCCTAAGCTTTGAATGCGCTGAAACACGGTTTGTCTGATGAAAGAGGAGGAACCTGAACCCAAGATTGCTGGTAAACAATACCCCTTAATCATCAGAAGAACCCACGGATTGTTTCCAGGAGTCCGTACTTGTGAGATCACTGACCGAGGCAAGGTTCTTTTCAGCGCTCGGATTCTAGCAGATGGTTTTACTGCCGAGCGCCTTGCTAGTTTCCCTGCTTACTTGAAGGCAAGGGAATAGAAGATGGACAGTCCCTTTTTAGATGACCTCTCCCCATACACTTCCAACAAACCACTCCCCGATTCCGCACTCGAGTCTGGTCTATCGCCATACTAACTTCACGCGAGCCACGCCCCGCTGACTGAGAGGCCCCGGCAAAAGCCTGGTTCTCACAACCCTGTCTCTGAGCATCAATGGCTCTCGCTTCAGCGACATGACTCACCAAGGCATGCAACTTGGAAATAATAGTGGGTTTCGACCCGGATACCAAATATGACCTGAACCGAGGATGCATATTTTGGACAATGCGCTATACTAAGTCCGACTCAGTCCCATGAAAACTCAAAATGCTCGCAGCCGCTACTACTAACATGATAAATTGGGTCAAATCCTCTGTTGGCAATTGAAAGCACCGCAACACATACTTAGACAAATTCTTCACGAATGCATGGAGGAAGGAAGGTAGAGATTTCGGAACTAACCACTCCCCGCTTTGAAGAGGTTCCCAAATGGAGACCGAGAATCTGGGTGACCCTACTGGAAGTCCTACCCACCAAGAGCGCCAGAAATTCCAGATTGCCCACCAAGTTCAGGTCATAGACCTCCTGGGCCCGGACGAGGAAATGCAGCACGCTCTCAGGGTCTGTACCAGACAACACGGGGATATTCCTCACCAGATCACCAACCACCCTACCCCTCATCTTGGCCTGTACATAAGAGACTTGACCAGGAATGTCGGCATTCAGAGTAACATTACCAACAGATGCCGCGGCATCCATGGCCAGTTCAGACTTAGCTGTTGGCTGAGAAGGCAGATGTGGCTCCAGCGAGCTCCATTTCTCCTTCAATTTCCTCCGCAAGTTGTCAAAGGTCCCATCCACAGAGATGCCCAATTCGATCGCCAACCATTTGGCTTGTTACTTCGACAGGGAATGGATCCACGCCGACGGCATGATGATGTCATGAAACAGTCAAAAGTCTGGTATAAGTTGATAATATTACATACAACACAGCACCCCCAAAATAACACAAGAACACTCCCACCAAATAATCGCTGATGCCCAGTCACACTCAGGCACTAGAAATAAAAACTAACGCTGGGAGTACCTTAGTAAAACTACGCTCTGCTACCATCTGTCTGAACCCCCACACAACCAGCTGGGGAACGAGTTTTCTACCTATTACTAAAATGAAAAAAAAAAACAAAAGGTAAACAAGAAAACCAAATAACATTTAATATATGACGAGTAATTTGTGCCAAAAGAAAACACGACAATTATTCGGCATAATCAGCCACAATATATCCTATCACAACTCGCACTGGCTGTCTCCGCCACAAGCGACATATAAGGCATACTTAATAACAAACTTCACGCTAGTGTAATACCATCTCTGAAATCGCCTGCACACACAATACAGACAAAACGTATAAATACATTCTCAGCTTACACAATTCCTCCAAGAACAATAATCAATACGCTAGTATTATGTGCATTACCTCGAGATGGGCCCTCCTGCCTGGAGTTTAGCTACCAAACCGGAACTTTCATGGCGCTAACCCGAACAGAATATGGTTACGGAGCGAGACGTCCGTACAGGATGACTTTCCAGGCAGAAGAGACCGGGTGCCTCAGCCGAATCAAAAAGGATAGAGGAGTGATGACGTAGAATATGCCACGGAATAAGGATAGGTAGTAGGAAAAGTAAGGAAAAACGGTGTGGCCCGAGGCCGCCTCCGCTCGGAGAGAGCACTACAAACAATGAGCCGAAGGGTTCGGCTAAACTTTCCTGAAATAAATCACGAACTCAACTAAATACCAAAATGACAAAAAATTATTATCTTAATTACGAGAAACAACAGTTTTAATCAAATACGTAGGTCATATCATATTTAACAAAAATCTAATTACTTTAAAATTTAAATCAACTATATCACATTTTTTTCTCTTACAATACAAAGTGAAAAATTTCAATATAAACCAATAGTAAGTGTTTCTTACTCCCTTAGGCCAATGAAAGACACATGCATTCGACTACTAGGTAAGAATACTGTGAGTTGCATTGATAGCAAAGGCAGGTATGCAATCAGCGAGGCTCAAAGGGAAGACACAAGCAGACTAAGACAGGCAGGAAAGTGTCCTAGAAGGAAGAACACATCTGCTTAACAACTACATGTTCCTTAAATCCCCCCCCAAAAACCGTTCAAAACTAAGCGTGAAAGCAGAGAACAACTAATATAACTCCCACAAGAGGGACTGCAGCTCTAAAACTTACCTCATAAATCACAGTATGCTGTGGAGCTGATATTTCCATAGTCATTAAGACACACTTGTGCGATAGATGATGACCAGAGGTTGATCCATTTCCCCCTCATCTCTACAAAACACATTACTGAAGAATTTGCATGTTCACAGTCAGATCTGTCTCACTGCAAATCAGTTCATAAACGGGTCACGCAGAGCCCACCAAGTGGCAAACTCCAAGCACGTTTCTTAATTCTCCAAAATTAGCCTGAACAAAAAGAATAAACCATCTTACTTCAAAGAAATATATGATGCAGCTCCAGTAGAACATCACAATGACAAATACATAATTAGCTTAATTATAACAGACAACAGTTCACGTTAAACAAGTATGCCAAAGCATTTCACAACCGTCACAATTTCCATTATAACTTGAGTCAACTTCATCACAATTTCTTTTATATATTACATTATTAATTGGAAAAATTCATGTCAAGTCAAACCTGTGTGTTTTCTACTTCCTCATTCCAAGGGAAGCCCCATGAATGCTAGGTAAATACTGTAACGTGTTTCGTTACTGATCCCACTTCTGACACCAATGTAACGTGTTTCGTTACAGAAGACGCCGTTGAGATGGTTAATTTGTTTATTAACAATCTACAAGTAACAGCTACAATTACTTATCACACAGTTGCGGGGTTTCACTTTATAACCCTAATCGCATTAATCTGTTACCACTGTTGCGGGGTTTCACACTTTATAACCCTATGCGCAAATCAGTTCACTCTGCCTTCAGTAGTCTACACGTTTACAGTAGGGGAGCTATGTATCGCTGTATCACACACTCCCAATTACACAATTACACACACGTCC
>NW_019732865.1:0-878 GCF_002891405.2 Cryptotermes secundus | reverse complement strand
TCGTAAAAATTCTGACACCAAATTATCACGTGTCTTGAGTTCGAATATCGTTGATCATGTGTGTAAGTCCAAATCCCACTTCTGACACCAATGTAACGTGTTTCGTTACAGAAGACGCAGTAGAGATGGATAATTGGTTTATTAACAATCTACAAGTAACGGCTACAATTACTTATCACACAGTTGCGGGGTTTCACAACTTATAGCCCTAATCGCATTAATCTGTTACCACTGTTACGGGGATTCGCACTTTATAACCCTATGCGCAAATCAGTTCGCTCTGCCTTCAGTAGTCTACACGTTTACAGTAGGGGAGCTATGTATCGCTGTATCACACACTCCCAATTACACAATTACACACACGTACGGTTCTTATTTCCGCGACGGCTGCTATACTCCAACTGTAGTCGGCTAACTAACTGGAGAACTGTTGATAACACACTCGCTCGTAGGCTTGCTTGAAACTATCTTCGGCGATGGCCGGGTTACAACTCGACTCTGCGACTGTTGCTATATGTCAACTCGGCTCAGCGACTATTACTTTATAACTTGGCGGCAGTCACAGTACAACTGCCTCACAGCCGCTGTGCAGCTCACTTATATAGCTGCAGTGCTGCCTGTTGCGTTCCACGTCACAGTAGGAAGTTGATTACGGGTACGTAGCGTTGCGCGTTACGTCACCGCGGAGGAGTGGGAGGGAGCACTACGTTACCGCCACGCGCCTGTGGCCTGAGTTGCCACGTTGCAATTGGGTAGGGAGAGGTTCTCTGTTGCGCAACATGTTACAATACAATGCCAGCTGGAAAGTTGCAAGAGGAAATCGGGACGGTAGCAGGCAGAGAAAAGCAGGTCTAAACATTCTGAAAAATGGGCATGCA
>NW_019732864.1:255257-274696 GCF_002891405.2 Cryptotermes secundus | reverse complement strand
CTGAGAACTGCACGAACATAAAAATACACTTTATGGCCAAAATGCTGTTTTAATCATTTCCATTCCCCGATGAGGTCATTGGAGTTTTCAGTTAACCTAATCCTTCCAGCCTCACTGTGACCCTGGGGTCAATTCAGTCTCTAACAGAAATGAGTACCAGGAATGTTTCTGTGGCTGAAGGGATTTGTGGTGGACAAATTGGCGCTGGGGCAGGTTTTCTCCGAGTACTTGGTTTCCCCTGCCAATCTTCATTCCACCAATTGCTCCACAATCACCCTCACCTATCATCTGGGGCTGGTACAATAGGCCAGAAGTGGCCGCAGTACAAGGGACTTAGTCCCACCCCACTAGCAATAAAAAAATCTTACCGTAGTTACGCAAAAAAGAAAATGCGGGTGTGCGCTTCCTTTCTCACGCAGGATACCCAAAGAATAAGTTCGCAATAAATTCGATAACCTTTGTGTTCGTCACGTGTATCACCAGAGGATGACAGAGAGAACACTGTTATTTCTTGTGATACGTCTATTTTATTCCATGAGAGAGAAAAGAAGAAAAAAATATAATATAACATGTGGCGCCATATAATCCGGTAGTCCACTAACATTTCGGAGAAACTTACTCCTTCCATCTTCAGAGGAAACAGAGAATAAGTCAAACCGGAGAAACTAGCAAGAAGNTCCCCAGCGGTACGTGGCGGTAACGTAACGCTCGCGTTACTACACGAAACACGTTACAATATTTTTAAATATTGAAACAGATCTTAAGGAACTGTAATGGGACTATGTGGAGTGAATTTATTTGACTCGGAAAACGAATCCCTGGTGGTCCGTCGCGTCGGGTTGCGTAGAAGGCGGGGAATTTCTTGAGTGTCTGAGTGACTGTTAGCTTCTTGAAAAGGTCTTTACTTCATTAGTGCCATATCAATATTGTAATACGTCACAGGATAACAAATTCTATAGTATTTTATTCACAGTGTTTGTTTATTTGTTTCTCCGACTGTCATTAAGCAGACTATGCAGCGTAATAAGAGCAAGTGACGTCTTGGAAATGTTGTGGAAGGAAGTGATCATGGCATAGTTGGAGGTACTGTTACGGTAAGCCTCAGCATAGAAGGTCTCGTGACCGGGATTTGAATCCGTGTCCTCCGGAATGCGAAACAGAAATGCTACCCACTTGACAGCTACCTTCGATACTCGTTTTAAATTTTAAAGCAATTTGTGCAGCGTTTAAAACTTTCTTTCACGCAGGAAACACAACCCGCCACCAAACGAATTTTTTAATTCTGTTTAGGAGAGTAATCGCTGATTATTCTGAGAACCATATAAAATGCATAAATATCAAATATTATTAGGTCAAAATTAAGAGTCCCTTAATTCTAAACTTTATGGTAGATATGGTTTTATGAACGGATTTATTACACACTTCGTTATAGTGCGTGACTATAATTTACAGTCACGTCTTCATTACCGTTGCTTGGTAGCGGCTTCAAATGCGGACGTTCCCCTTCCTCTGGGCTCCCGAATTCTGCCTGGCTTCAGCTATCGGTTTCTAACAGCAACCGCTCACAACGACTGAGCTGCAGTCCTCTGACTGCAACTGCTCCTCCGTAACCTCGTTACCGATCGCGTAGAAAATGTTTATTCAATTGTATTCTCTCGTTGCCTTGGAAACATGCTTGTCTGCGTGGCCGTTACTTAGCAATGGCTGTTGTATGCTTTGTTTCGCGGTCGTTGCCTAACAACGGATCTACATGACACAATATGCTTACCAGTGACTTTATAGAACTAACAAATACTTAGGAATTTTCATCAAATCAGTTTCGCAATTATGTCTAGAGTGCACCTGCACAAGAAATGTTTGCACAAAGCTCGTGCCATTTTGCACTGTGATACACGAACCGACAGAGACCGTTTGTTGTTGCACGTTTCAAGAAACGCAACTGAGAGGGAACAGGTTGGCAGCCTTTGATCCCCACGCGCCATGCTTTCTACTTACAGGGTCATCTGTATTAATACAGACAACTTTCCCCATGATTCAGTGCGACTTATATTGTTACAGCGGATGTTCTCAGGTTCCGTTACTATGGACCACAACAATGTGCACCACAGACAGAACAAAATTCTAGCCTTCGCATTGAGAAGTTCGCGCTTCATATACCGTATACCTACACCAGCTGTTCATCGCTTCAATTTAAATTCCTGCCAATTTTGAATATTTATACTCAAAGCATTTAGTATCAGGTCTCCATGTCTTAAACCGCACCAGGAAAAAGCCGGTTTGTAGGGAGTGCTGAGTTTCTAAATAATACGGGAATGGTAAAATGAGGTCCTAAATGAAACATCATGCCAGAGAGAGGTATTAGGAGTAGAGGTACAGATCCACTGATTCTTAACCTCGGAACTAGTTATACGGAGTGGTCAGCTTCACTTCCCGGATGCGTTACCTCTTGGAACTTATTGGATCGGCGGCTGGTTGAGAGACAGAACTGGTCAGAATATTTGTAAGTGGTTGGATGAGCTCTGGAGGCGGGCAGAACATTGTTCGGTGGCTGGATGGGCCCCACAAATGTTCAGAACGTTGCAACGACCGGAATACTCCTTATCTCTGCCGGAAGTGTAACCCGAAATGCTTGCTCATCAAACCAGATTTTAGGCGTTGTGCTTATTGAGCTATCTCCCACGGTATGAAGAAAATAGACGTAACTTTATGTATTTTACTGCTTTCCTCGTTTCCAGAAATCTCTCCTCTCTATATGTTATTTTTATTATTTTTTTCCTTTCCTTTTTTTTTAATTATTTTTTTTAATTCGCATAGTGGGGGGTGGAGTCAAGTTGGGTCCACTCGGCACGTCGGCCACTGATTGGCCTATTGTTCCTGCCCCGGGTGATTATGATGATGGAGAATTTGGTGGAATGAAAATTAGCAGGGGAAATCAGAGTACTCGGAGAAAACCCGTCCCAGAGCCATTCGCTCACCACAAATCCCACTTGACCAGACCCGGGATCGAACCCGGCCCACCGCGGTGGGATGCCAGCGACTGACCGCTTGAACTATGGTGCGGCCTTCCTTTCCCTTATTCAAACTTCTGTTCTCAGATATGGGGTAGCTCAGTCATAGCGACTGACAGGAGCAAGATATTTTTGTCTTCTCCACGACGTCCAGATCTGCACTTGGCCCCATCCAGCCTCTTATCAAATGGTATCAGGGACTTTTTCCCTGCCGGTAAAGCGGCCGGGGGGTGAAGCTGATCATCTCAACCAAATGCTGAGGTTAAAAATGGTGGAGCTATACCTCCACTCGTCCATGCAACTTTATGGCGCGGTTCGTATTTAATTAAGCACAGAGAGAACTTTACTCCGTTTTCTACCAGTCTTATTCATCCTCCCTTTCGTTTTCTCTATTTCCGGCTACTTTTTCTTTATATTCCTTCAGCCCCTCTCTTCGTTGTCTTTCTTTTTCGGACTCCTGACTTGTACACGTGATCCTCTGATATCTGAAAACCTTAAATGGCGACTGTGTATAGTGGCTGTTGGTTTGGAATGGTAGATCCGCCTGAGATATTTCGTGAACTTCCTCAGCCCCCACAGGAAAACGCCTGAATATTACGTACATTCAGCTAGCTTGTAGTCTTGTTTTCCGTCTATCACGCAACAATATTAATTTAACAATATTAGTTCATATTTATTTACTAAAATGTTCGCTAAAAGTTTAAAATGTACATTCACTGTTTATGCTACTTGTTTCAGCCGCACATGGCCATCTTCAGGTAACACATCTTTCAGCGTATTCTACTGCACTGTGCACTTGGTCAAATTGTATTCATTAAGGCAGATCGTTGTTGTTATTATTAAATTCGGTGTTATGGGATGTCTGTCTTCTTATCTCCTGTGTTGCGACCATTTCTGTGTCCCATTGGGTGTGCCGCTCTGTAAACTTTCCAGTGAGAGTGGTAATTATGTATACCATCTGCTTTTTTTATTAAAAAACTATGTATCATCCCACACAGTTTATTCATGTGTCTCGTAAGATTTCCACAAATAAAAAACAGTTATTTCCTTGAAGAAGCATTACTTGCTTGGTGTTTGTGTTGAAGACACAGTGCGCCCTCACTGAGGTAGGAACTGAATTTTTAAATACTCGTGTATTGTCACGTGTATGGACGGCTGCTAGAATTCATAGGCTTCTGAAGGTCATAGCATTTAGTGCAAATAGAATACGGAGACGGCGCAATGAGCTCAGTAAACAGCTGCAAGACCTACATAAAGATGTGGTTCTGCTCTCAGAGACACGTCTCGATCCCCATAAGAGGCTCTTCATTCCAAATTATCACTTTTATCGGACTGACAACTTCCAGGGACTTGCAACACCTTCCTCCGAGGCGCTGGGGAAATTCTGCAGGACTGAGGGTCTTTGTATCCCGAAAAACTTGCTCTCTTCATCTGCAGATATTTTGTCTAACGAAATCACATGACACTTTTGAAGCATAAATGTTATGTAAATAATATTTAATAATAAAATTCCAACCTCACAAAAAACACAGTAGTTTCTCCGTTAGAATGATCAACCAGTGAATGTTGTTTAGGAAAACCATCGCTGTTTACTTCTAGAATCCTACCAAGTTCATAAATGCACTATGTGAAAAAAATGCGAGTTTTTTAAAATGTTAAAATATGTGGTGCGTATAGTGACCACTGCTCTTCTGTCATATTCCTATTCAGAATCGGTATGACTTCTTGGACGTGGGGCCATCCCGTCACAAGACCGCCACTTATGCAGGAGAAAACAAACAGAGAAATGGCATACTGGGAATCAACCCACGGTCCCAGTGTTCGAGTGAGAGAAGATATTTCATGCCTTAGAACTCAACAGACATTGCTATCGTCACGACCGAACTACAGAAGGTTAATCTAAGCAATGTTCTGTCCACAGTGATGCTTTGTCACAATAGACACACCCAATTGAACAACGAGATCAATGAAGTAGTCTATCCAAAAGTATGTACTTTTCAAGTAGTGCGCAAGCCGGATTGCGGTTCCTAACAATTCACGAAATTTAAGTATTCAAGCGCGGCAAGTCCGTCGCAGACAACGAGATGTTGGATTCGTTTCCTGTACCTTCTTCAGTTCTCTCCAGAATAGCAACAGACTCCGGCTGTCTTCACAGTGTCTCGTGTTCAGTTCCGGGTGATACTGGAAATGAAGCAGGGGTTACTTAGAGTTTATTCTGTTCCTCTTGCTAATCTTTATTCCGCCATTGCTTCATGAACATCTTTTACCGCCCCCTATGGCGTGTGGCAGACCTGAGCAGGCAGCACATTATCACATATTCGGTCTTCATGTTGGAGTCTACGATTGTGACCTGCAACTTGTCTGAGCACAAGGTAGGGAAGTTAATTCTTTTAAGTTTCTTGGGATGGGGTGAGGCTGGATCAACTTGGTACGTCGGCAAGTGTTTGGCTTGTTTTACAATTCGCGGATGATTGCTGAGTGTGGAGCATTCGGTAGAATAAGAATTTGAGGGGAAAACCGAAGTATTCGGAGAAAATCTACTCCAGTGCCACGTTGTCCATGACATATCTCACACGATTTGACCAGGGATCGAACCAGGGCCGCTGCGGCGGTAAGCTGACGACTAACCGCCTGGATTATGCCATGGCCTGAAGTTAGTACATCAACGAACCTCCAGTTAATGGTTAAGTTACTGTTCATGCCTCAGTGACTAACATATCTGGTTCTGGATTCGAGTATTGGATTTATTAGCACTACAGTCAATTAAAACAGTTCACTGTTGATGGCTGCCTAAGACTCGCTCCATTCCTTGCTGGGCTAGGACTGCCCTCTACTGTGTCTGATTTGGTTCTGATTTACGAATCACTCACTTCTCGTTTACGAATGACGAATGCAGAACGACTAACTAACAAATGCGTTCTTACGTGTCCTCCGTTTATAACTCGAGAAGAACCGAATAGAGACCACCACTTCCAGCAGTTCCTCTATTATTATGTGCTTATCCGTTGCTGGGAAACCTGTTTAGAGAGCCGTTGTCTAGCAATGGACGTCTCTGCGGTGCTTCTCTGACAGCACACTTCCGGCGTTCAGGCGTCCTGTCACAATATTACTTCCCGATGTGTGTCTAGAACAACTTTTATTGTGTTACATAGTGAGATAATGACATGTTCTCACGTCATCTTTAGAAATGTACAGATCTGTTCTCAGCACGCAGAGAACTGGAACCCGGATCGTCGTAGCGGAAATCTCGAGCACAATGGACGTTTCCTACAGTTTGCCTACACAAAGTATGGCGAACGCTTGGAGGTATTTTATACGGAGTTAAAATTAGCAAAGTACGGCGTTCACAGGCGCCGGAAAGTTACTAGATCCCCTGTGATGTGCACGCAAGCTCTTTGCCTATGTCGCCAGGAGTTCTGACAGTTTAACAAGGGATACGGTAACCGTGTATGCTGTATTCGGTTTCCATTAGGGACAGAGATTTGTTCCTCCTCCACGGATCGGCTCTGGGGTACTCCTAGTCTCTCTTGCTGTAGCTATAGGGGGAGGGGGCTGGTCTCAGGGGAAGAGAGGCAGCTACCTACTAACCTTCATTTGGGTCGAGGTTAAAAATGCGTGGAGTTAAACCCCCACTAACGACATGGATGATGATACTGAACAGCACCCGAACAGGTTTCGATTGCGGATATTTTCTTTCAACGCCCTTGACCCTTCGAACACTTAAGAGCAAAGAGCCAGTCGGTTAAGATACTATCTGAGAAACTTTGAAGCATAATCTCTGTAAATACTATAATCTGCGGTCATCCGAACTTTGACGCTGCATGGTCTTCTAGGTGGTTAGTAATGTTTCGGAAGATTATGTCGCCTCCACTTTCAAGGTTTAAAGCTGAGGGCAGCATGTTCCTCCGAAACGTCAGTATGCGCCTACAAGGCTACACTGTGTCACAACACAGAAAACTACGATCTGATCACTGCCGTAAAGAGCTCAAAACTTTAATTTAAAATTTTAGTTTCTACCTCACAGAGAACACTCCGTGTCGTTGGGAAGATCAATCGGTCAGAGCTGTGCAGAGAAATAACCTTTCTTTGTGAATACACCTTGCGAATGCCAGAATCTAAATGTTAAAGTAGGTGGTAGATATAGTAGCCATCTTGCTTTAAAAAATTTAAATTATGTGTATACTCATAAAGTTTTCTTCCAGCGCTAGAAACGTGCCAGACATTCGATATATATCGATAGTGAGGCTGTTGTCTCGATTTGCGACTGGAAGCGACTGTTACCGTGTCCATTCCGCAGAACGTCAACTGTTTATCTTTAGTGCTGCCATAAAAATGATTTGTTTTTTCTCTTGCTTGTTTCTCTCCTGTATCACGGTATCTCGCCTTGATTCATGCTTTGTCTTCATCTTCGCTACAGATCTCTCCCGTCCGTTCTTGGTGTGGGGCGCCGCCCAGATGCTTGCCTACATTCCCTGGCGCAGCCACGGTAGCAGCTACAGTTGGGTAAGTGGTCCGACAGTGGTTGCAGTTGTATTGTGGAAGGGAGGCTGATACACTGTTACTAAAAGCCGTTGTATCTGGGATATAACGCCGTTTAGTCTTTAAAAGTCAAGTGAGCTTTCGAAGGAACATATTGCCTCAGTCTTCAGGGTCGAATAAGCGGGACAAGATAACAGGTCAAGAGTAGGTGGCAAGCCGAATAATTGGCTGGCAGGAAATTTAGGATTATATGGAAAGCATTAGTGAAATGGAAGAGTGGGCCTGAGTTCCCATTGGCCCGCTGGGCTCTCAGAAGACCACTGAGCGAGCAAATAGCAGACAAGAAAAATAACAGCGTTATTTTCTAGAAGGTAGTACTCGTTATAACCACCGCTGTTATAATCTCAGTTCCTATCCGTTATAACTGTTTCCTCACCGAGACAGCCAGGTCTAAAATGCGGACAGCATATGGCGGCGCTCTTCAACAGGGCTCCCTTTATGCAAAGCAGGTGAAGTTGTGCTTAAGTGAGTGCCACGCCATGAGGGTGTATTTCTGCGTGGATGAATTGTTCATCGTGCTCTTAAACGCAACACTGGATACAGCTGAGTGGTTAGCTTCACCTCCGGCTACTTTACCCTCTGTGGGCGATTAAGTATGTGATTAAAGTATCCCGAATTATCGTCATTGTTTCTTAAGCCGAAAGGATGTTATTTATATCTGGCACTGAGACCGCGGTCTGCTTGTGCTATGTATCTCAGAGGGCAAATAAACATTTCATAGAAGATATTTTGATTTTGCCTGTTTGTGGTGAGAAGTTAATTCTGTGCTGTATTATGTGCGAGGAATAATACAGTTTGTGCCAAAATTACAGTACTGAAATTCGCGAATCTCGAACGCGCATGCGCGTTTGTCGACGGGCATAGCTCCAGCCGCACGTGTTCCCAGTAATGAAAAGGAAGTTGTGTTGTGCAGTTGTTGTTGGAAATGGGTCTCTCGACGGAGGAAAAAGTATTCATAGTTGAGTATTATTTCCGCTCATACGGAAGTGGTCGCCAGACAACTCGCTTCCTTGGTTTTGAGCGGCCAGATGTTATTGTCCAGAAACCGCTACACAGTACACGTGTGACGATATGGCATGCCGTCTCAGCACACGGTACATTAGGCCCCTATTTCATTGAGGATGAGGAAGGCAATGCTCTTACCGTCACCCAAGAACGCTACAGGGACATGGTGATCGGACCATTTCTTCAGGATTTGAGAAGGTTCTGTCATGCAACGGGTAGAGACAGTGGTACTGAAATTTTTGGCGCATACTGTACTTATAATTTGGTGTCATTGAAGTTTTATATATTTATATTTTTTTGCTTGTGAATGCCATCTACTTTATTCTGTTGGTTTCGGGGATTTTTCCCGTGTTTCCACACTTTCAGTTGTGGGAGGGAAATTTGTGAATTGAATGTTGTTGTATTGTTTGTTATGTAACTTACTTTTTAAAGTGTTCAGTTCTAATTGCGCTGCTGTTATGGAGTAAATGTGTAATCTGATTATTAAACAGTCGATACTTGATAACTTGAGCTCAAATGGGTGTCAAGAATCAGGATGGATTATTATTTCTATTTGTGTTTGTTTTCTGTGTACGAAGGGGGGGTGCTTAGTTGGTTGAGGCACTATGCTACAAGCCGGAAGGTCGCGGGATCGAATCCTTATGAGGTCATTGGATTTTTTCAATTTACCTAATCCTTCCAGCCGCAATATGACCCTAGGGTCGACTCAGCCTCTGACAGAAATGAGTACCAGGAATATTCCTGGGGGTAATGGGCGGCCGGCACGTAAGGCTCACAAAATCACCATCATCTGTAAGCCGATTGTCTAGAAAATGTGGGAACCTCAACATCTCACAACCCTATGGGCCTCAACGGCCTGTTACAGGGATAGCTTTACTTTACTTACTTCTTTTTCTGTGCACGAGGAATTTAGTTTATTGTTCTTATGGTGTATTGTAAGTTCAAAAATTTGCATTGTGTTTTGGAATTTTGTTCAGTGACGTGTTGTGTGCAAGGTTGTAATTAATTGAATCTGTATATGGAAAACGAAAGGCATAGCTATTCCTGCAAAAGGCCAGGGAGGCCCATGAGGTTGTGAGACGTCGAGGCTCCCATATTTTCTAGGCAATCGGCTCACAGATTGCGGTGAGGTTGTCAGCCTTACGCGCCGGCTGCCCTTTACCCCCTCAGGAAGATTCCTGGTACTCATTTCTGTTAGAGGCTGAGTCGACCCCAGCACCATAGTGCGGCTGGAAGGAATAGGTCAATTACAAAATTCAATGACCTCATCGGGTATCAAACACGCGACCTTCCGTTTTTCTTTTTGAATAGTGTCTCATGCAACTACGCTACCGATGGGGTTTGTTTTGGTGATATGTGGCATGTGTCATGGGCATATCTGAAGTCTCCTGTGATTTGGTGCTTTATAATTGCCTGTGCTGCCTATGCTGTAGGTACGCTTCAACTGGTGCTGCGGACATAGAAGAGCCCATGACTAGTTCGTTATTTTATTTATAGTATCATTCTTACACGAAATATATGCCGTGCAGTTTGGTAGATTCGTATTGAAGTTCTTTGTGGAACTCGCTGCTACCATCATTTTGGTAGAAGAGCTTTGTTCTGAATAATGCAATGAGGTTCTCAAGAACTCTGGCACCTGTCTCCAGACTGCAAGGCGTCCCAGCGCGTCTTTTTGTGGGATATTTAGATACAGTTTCAGTATCGAGATTATATAGCGTCGGATGGTGGATCAGTTGGAACGGAAATGAATGGACTCGGTCGTTGCCTAGCAGAGGTACAATACCATCCCTGTGTTTGCCTAGAAGAACTGAGCAGAACACCGGACAACTTAGTCATGATAGTCAGTGTCCGGACAAAGACATAAGAAGCCCGTCCTGTGTGCAAGTAATCTGTTGATGGTACGCCAACCTACTAGGTTCGAGCCCCGTATACATTATGTATTTGCTGTAATAAAAGAACTGCTCTACAGTAGATTACTTGGTCACACGACAATACTTTCATAAGCTCTGAGCCTAACGCGTGGAATGGTAGGATCATTAGTGAGTAATGAATCTGAAAATTTTGGAATGAAGTGGCCGTGGCTTAATTAAAATTACTTGATCGGCTTTTACCGGCAGAAACTGAGGAAAATTGCTAGAAGCCATAGTCATGACAGCGGTATTAGGCCGGAGATTTGAACTCGGGTTAATTCCGCGTAGGCGACAGTAGTGCCAACCTAGATCGAGATTCGGTTCCATCTTTTCCACTTTCAAATATTTTCCGCAATATTTAGTTTCCAGACATTTCAATATGACGTTCTCACAGCAGTGAGCACCGTACAGTTCGAAGGAACGAACCCTCTTCTTTCTGCCTGGTTTTTTGTTTGGATCACTACTCAACCCTGATAGTGGAATCGGCACGTTCTTCCGAAACGTCTGTGGGTCCCTACCGATATTTCGGAGTAATATATTACTTCTTTCTCTCAGGTTTAAAGCTTGGCTCCCCTTCGGTCCATAAAATTAAGGTGACACGTTCCTCCCAACCATTGGTTGATTTTTATCGATGTTTCGGAGCATCGTATCTGCTAAATATTTCTGGTTGCTTTGTTGGCTCACTCTTCGACCATGAAGTTTTAGCCGACTCGTAACTCCGAAACGTTGGTGGACTTATACGGAAATATACGGTGCTGAAACCCAAGCCCTGCATTTCAGTAGTAACTCATGTATTCTCGTGGCAAATTTTGGTAAGGGTACGGAAATACGCTTCCGGTCCTGGTTAGACACTAAGAAAGAACGCAAGTCCTATCTACCTCGGCATATAAAGTTGTATTGAAAACAACAACAAAAAAAAAAGGCATGGAAACTTATTCCCATTTATTTTACTTCTAAAGAGGCACGCGGAAGGATACTTGCTAACATAAATTAGCGCCTGCTGCAGGCACATACCAGTCGGTACTTAAGTAAATGTTTTTATTTTGAAAGACGCCTCTGGCAACATCTGCTGCTGCATCGTCGGCAAGTAAAAAGTAGACGCCCGACGGGGCATCTTCCATGCTTTCTTCCTTCCTTCCTTTCTTTCTTTCTTTCTTTCTTTCTGCGCAGCAATTTGTTTGTGATTAGCCATAAAGTATTCTGTGGTCCTACAGCGCTCTACTATCCCACGCCGATCGTAGCGTAGGAAAATAAAGTCTTATATGGAATGCAGAGAATGTAGGAAATGTTGATACTAATTGAGAAAAATACGGAGCTCGGAGCAGAACTCAAGAAATATGCTTTTATATTGCATTTTTTTTTAGATGTATTCTCATTATTATTATTATTATTTGTGACATTGTCTTCTTCTTATGAACTTATTCGTACGTGTTTTTTCTACATCTATATATTGTTTCCATTGGTTTTATTTCTCTGGTTGTGCGCCACTCCGTAACTGACCCCTGCAGCTCTTGAGTTAGAACGTAAAAATAAAGAATTGAATTGAATTATTATCACATATTGTTACTTATAATGAATTGCCTGAGTACTAATTTGGGGTGATGTTTGAATTTATTGGATGTCTGCATTACAATTACACATGATTTTAACAGTTCACACATTGAACTCCTTCTTGATAACGAATCTTTCACCGTTGTTGAATCTTGAACTGGTATCTAGTCTCTAGACTTCTCGTTCTCGCTGTCCAGATCTCGTACTGAACCGACTTCATGCGAATATAGAACACCCAGTCGGACAGTTGATTCCTCTGTTTTTCTCTGTTGCCACGAAAAGTGTGCTAATTCGCTGCTGCGAGAACAATATTTACCTAGCCGTTGTCTAACAACAGACGTCTCTGTTGTGCTTCTCTGACTGCGAAATTCCTGCTTCCAGACGTCATGTCACAATATTTATTCTTATACCACATTTCGCGGTATTCTATCCACCAGCCAGAGTCAAACCTGGCCTCATAGACTCATCATGTAATATTCCGTTCCGTATTCCGTATTGAGGGGGTGTGTTTCCCCATGCACTTAGACCGGTTAGTGGTCCATTGTGCGTCCCCCTTTAATTTCTACTGTCTCCATACCCTACCGGTACTGGTGCTTACCATCAGCCCCTTTCTGCCAGCGAGGTTCCAACTTCCTCTGGCAGTGGTATCTAATAGTCCCTTTCTGTCAGAGAGGTCCCCCCTCCTCTGGCAGTGATACCTAATACTTCCCCCATCTGCCGGAGGAATTTGAAACTACTTGGGCGGAAAATCATCATGTAATAACTTCAGGCAATATCCGTTTGAAATTCAAAGCAGCTTTTAGCTATCAACAGCCTCAAGAAGTGTGTTGATCCCAGAATGATCGCCTTCAACAATTACTCTTATAGAAATGTATAATCCGTAAAGAATGTTTCTGCTTACACATTTGTTTCTCAGTTTCCGGAATTGTTATGACAATCAGTTATTAAAATGAGAGTTCACCGTTTTCTGAATGCCCTGTTGCTGGAGCGATGACGCAACCCCCCTCCCCAACCACCTCAATGTGGTTTACTAGATAAAAATGATCTGCACTTGGACAATGAGTAACACCGATAGTTATTTGTTTGTGTGTTTATGTAGATAGCGCTCAGAGTCAGCAGCAGCTCAACTGTCAACAGAGCGCGTGGCAGTGAGATAACATGGCGGCGTCCGATCTGAGGATGATAGGGCAGGAAGTGAGGTTAGGTCAAACAGAGCTTAATTACCCTTTTATTCAGGCAATCAAAAATAATGTGAAGGATGGTGGGGTGCTAACTGCCCGTCGACACAGTCACGTTTGGCGGACAATCTGAACCACATCTTTAGGCAGATGAAACTTTGTGGAAAGAATTCATGTGCGTTCTTTGCTGGCATTCAGTTCTGTTATATATTTATTGTTCACAAAATGTGTTCTCTGTACAGTGTGTCGAAAGTGTGCACATTCTGCTTGCATTTTCAAGTAACCCTTAAAGACTGAATTCCTTCCAAATACTATTGTCACTTGTCCGGGGTTCCGTGACGAATATAACCGGTTCTGGATTGGATGATTGGATCTATTGGCACCTTCTTTACAATTCAGTGACTGTGGATTGAGATTATACATTTCTAAGGGGCCCGACTGAGTAGGTGTCTTCCTTTCTCACCTGAAGACGGAAACAGATCCAGTTTCCGAAACTCGTGTCCTCTATTACCTAAAATTCCGGATGACGGAAAATGTCCAAAACCCCAGTAATTCTGTATGTCATCCGCCATCGTCAGAACCCTTTAGAATCTACTTTATCATATTATTTGAACCTTATTATCCTGCCGAATGGTTGGGTTCATCTTATCCTGATGTTTGAGGACTCGACCTAGCTTTTGGGGCTTATTGTCCAGTTTCTAAACCTTGGTAGTAACTACTGAGTCATATTGTTTTGTTTGAGTCATTGTCATAACTTTTGGGTCCCATTGCGATTTGTGATGATTTTGAGCCTTAATGACCTTATAAATCATCGATGTCTTCTTGCCTTGAACTTTAATGTTCAGATGTTTGAGCTGTTATCATGACTTTTCAGGTTGCTAATGGTTGGGCTCTTGTTACACCGCGATTTAAGCCCTTCTTGCTCTTCCCGCCCTGTTGAGGGGGCCCTCCTCGTTGGGACTGTTCTGTTACAAAGCCTTGCACATTGATCAAAGTAGCACAACTGGATATGTCCGCTGTTCGCAACCAGGTGGAGAACTGAGCAGTCGGCGTCAACTTAGCCGCAGACAAACACACAAAGGGCGACGTACTGAGGTTAGCGTCTGTCCTCACTGATAGCCAATGTTCAGCTTCGCACTTTCATATGAGTACTATCAGCGGACATTTTCTTTCAGTTGGTTACTTGACGGTGCTATCGGTGTGGAGACTATGTTGGCGTCTGGTTGGTGGGGGTGATCAATGGAAGATGTATTAGAAAGAAGCTGTCGCGCTCTAATCGAGCCACTATCCCAGAATTTTCCTGAAAGCACTGGAGACAACCACAAAAAAGTTCAAACAGAAAAGCCTAGATTCGAACCCGGCACCTCCCGAATACAATGCTGCGTTGCAGCAAGCCACGAACAAACCCTGGACGACATCAAGAACCTCCTCATCAAGATAGATAGGCGGCACAAAATCTTCCCCATACAAGAAGGAGGATAGGAGTACGGACACGAACCTACGTGGTTTAAAATATTTTAACTATTGACAATAAAGGTTTTTTAAATAACATCTAGAAACTTTTAAAAACTTTACAACACGAAGAAGCTGCTGTGATTGTGAAACGTTCGACTTTATGCGTACTGTGCATTATAGGATATAAGTGTATGTATTTTAAATCAAAACACCTATTGTGATGGTAGTTTCCAGTTTGTAATGATATTCCCTCTGAAGATGGCAGGTAAGGACCGAAACATGTAAGGGAGATAAGTTTTAACGTAGTAAAAACTTACATGTCACATTGGACGGAGTGGTTTGTATTTATAATTGTTAGTGTGACGGACGAGAATGAAACAGATGAGATCGTGACTATGAAAAGTACAAAGGAAACTGCGTTTATACAACGTTAAAATCGGGTTCAGTTTACTTTTGTTCTATTGATATATTACAATATTTCTGTGCATGATGTTACGCCGGAGGGTCCTGGCGTAGGACATACAAACACACACCACTGGAACTAATGTTACGCTCGTAATGACAATACAATTTTCAAATTTCGAACTGTGTTAAACACTCTATGTACAAGATCTGAGGTCTTCACGGTGGTGACTATGAAGAATGCCGTCTTCTGGGATGCGGCGCCGTGTAGATGTTGTGTGAACCGACGTTTCGGAAGAAAGTCGGTTCACAGAAGATCTACACGGCTCCGCATCCCAGAAGACGGCATTCTTCACTCTATATACACTTCGTTTTCTTGTAATACGAATGATCAGAGTGATACTTTTCTAGCCTCTCTCCACTTCTAGTTAGCTTCATATAATTGTGAATAGTTTCTGAGTGTGAGTCTTGTGTTACGATCGAAGGCCAGTCAGCCAGTCTGTCTTGAAATAAAATACACATCATGGGCTTACGACCAGATTTTTTTTACTGTCAGACAGTTGCGAATTTGTTGATATGGGGGCGTTCTCTCTGACGAGAGGACTGGTCTATTGTTTAGAATTGCTGCTGGCCCTCGCCAGAGCAGTCATTCTCGGCTCCGAGTCCCTTGGGACTGGCGGCCATATTTTACACTCTCAGACTCGAGACTTCCCTTTTTGTTGCTTCCTACGACTCGCCGGGCTACGGTGGAGGTATTCGACCCCACCTAAACACGGAATTCTCTGAATAGTTTCACACGAGTGCAATATTTATACATACTTGTATATTGTCATGTACTGGTGGGATTAGCGTGACTTATAAAACGGGTTTTGGATTTGATGATCAGGACCTTTATACAACTTGTTATAACATTTCACAAACCACTATATTCGGCTGGACACTCTCGACTTCTGAACACACTACAACGTCCGTTGCTTAACAATGAATCTACCCTATATTTGGTTGCGTATTGTTATTATTTGAGGGGGTGGGTTTCCCCATGCTCCGCGACCAGTTTGATCTGTTGTAAGTCCCATTTTGATATTCTACCAGTCTCTATACCCTACCGGTAGTGATGCGTGCCATCAGCCCCGACTCAGCCAGCGAGTTCGGCCTCTACTCTCTCAGCGGTACATTGATGTTTCGCCCATCTACCAGAGGTGTTAGAAACTACTGTTGGGCGGGAAATGTCCTACAATTTGGCTCAGAGGTCTCTTTGAGACATGAGATTCTTTTACGTGCCGTAAAGCTACGACACGGGACCCACGGCTTAAAGTCCCTCCCGGAGGACTTGTTCCCTGAATTTTTCCGCCACGACTTCCGCCGGGTTTGAACCCGTGTACCTTGAGTCATGAGGTGGGAACGTTATCTCTAGACTACGGAGGCCGCTTGGTTGCGTATTTGTAGCGGGCTTGTTTATCGAGCCGTTACCTAGCAGTTGGTATATGTGTCACAATGTTATACCGGAAGACTACGTTGGCATTTGATTCACAATTTGAAATTGTGCATTCTGGGCCTATAATTACTTATGCACCCTCTTCCATCATTGGGGTACAGTCTTCGCTGGCTCATATGAATGTTTTGATAGAGGAGTTCATGACAGAAGCAGTGCAGATATTTAGTTTGCATTTTGTCTTCATGTTCTAAGCCCGTTTACGCTGCGTCATGAACGTAATTAGATATTTGCAAAATTTCACAGCAAAGATAACGCAATTTGTTAATTATAAATTGAAATTATAATCGTTGCCGAGTCCCATTAGTGGCCTTTTTGCTTTTTTTACAGTCCAAACCGTGATTTCTGCTTCCTGTTACATTGTTTCCACCGTCGACTGTCACAGCGGTGTAGCGAGCATTCTTTGGGTTATGTTTTGTCTATCTTGGGTTTTCACACCGGAAATTAATGGCGGACTTGTCTCGTTTTGGTGCTCATGTGTGTGTGTGCTACGTAGCAGAGAGGGGGAGTATCATATGCACATCATGCGTTGCGGTGTGCGAGCGGCAATTGTTTGTGACGTGCAGCTAATTGGACGTCTGTCTCTTGTTGTAGTTCCGTGTGTCGCCGCTGTTGGCGCTGCTACCCCGGTATGATTGATGCGTCTGCACAAGACAGGTGACACTCGAAAATTAATTAATGTAAATGTTCTCCGGCTCCGATTATTCATATCAGTCAAACCAAACAGGGCATTCGATAATCGATTAGAACCAGAATACATTCGAAACAATGAACATGCGATTCAGAGCGGGGGAAAGAAGGGGGCCAGAGATGCGACAGTCATTTGTTTCGATGTCAGAATAGGAAGGTGCTTCAGATTTGTATTCTTATGTGCAAGGTATTTTTTTATTGCTAGTGGGGTGGGACTAAGTCCCTTGTACTGCGGCCTCTTCTGGCCTATTGTACCAGCCCCAGATGATAGGTGAGGGAGATTGTGGAGCAGTTGGTGGAATGAAGATTGGCAGGGGAAACCGAAATACTTGGAGAAAACCTGCCCCAACGCCACTTTGTCCACCACAAATCCCACTTGACTAGACCCGGGATTGAACCCGGGCCGCCGCGGTGGAAAGCCAGCGAATAACCCCTTGAGCTATGGCGCGGCCCCTCACTATGGCTTGGTTACTTGTGTAGACGACATGAAGCAAGGGAAATAAGAAGACTTGAATTACTGCAGACAATATGACGCCATGCAAGGTACAGTTTGGTAGAATTTCATTCGAATTTGAAATACTAATACTAATAAAGTCTCACTTTATGCGCAAGGCTTGAATTAATGCGAATTCCCAAAAAATTCGCAAAAAAAATTTACGAATGTATTTCAAAACTTGTCTCGAATTATGCGAGGTCCTCAGGAACGCGGTAGCATAGTTGGTTGTAAAGGTCACAGGTTCGATTACCGATGAGGCCATTGTATTTCTTTTAATTTACGTGATCCTTCTAGCCGCATTATGGCCCTGCGATCGACTCAGTCTCTAAGAGAAATGACTGTCAGGAATATTACGGGGGGGTTTAAGGGCGACGGGCGCATAGGGCTGACAGCCTTACCGCTATCTGTGAGCCGGTTGTCTAGAAGATGTGGGAACCTCGACGTCTCACAAACCTATGGGCCTCCACGGACTCTTAGAGGGATAGTTCTGTCATTTGAGGCAAGAGATGATCTTAAGGGACATATGCGCGCGCGCACACAGACACAGTAAGTCTTTATAGACTGTGCAGGCAGCACTCGATGTCAGATCTTCTGCACAGGAAGAGGGAAATAAATGTTGAACGGTTGCGAAGGAGGGACATTTTCTGTGTGACTGCCTCCGTGTAACAGTATTTTCTCTCGCACAGACATAATTAAACAGGACTTAGGATACAGGATAGCCAACTTGTGAAACAAAAGTGTCCGTCAGATTCCGGCTGTCAAGAGGCGGAGGCGCGGGCCGGGGGGAGGGGGGAGCGGAGCGCTTAATGAGAAATCCAACGAGGGGTGAAGATAAGAGAGAGCAGACCCCTTACTTTCCTCTGCTCATTCATTTCTATCTCTTGATATATATTTTTCTGCAGTAGCTTGTAAAACAATTATTTTTGTAGCGAACACTCACAAGTAGTGATGATAATTCCACTTCGGGCAGAAAGCAGATACAATTAAAGTTAAGCCCAGCCCTTTCATTATACAGTACACTAGCTTCCGCCCTCAGTGCAACAGTGATACTTCTCGCATCTACACAGACAAATACAGGACCCCACCTGGAGCACTTACAGGGACAGAAGGAAAAAACAGACTAAGTGACCGATCGTCAGTTGTAACATAACTTTGACTCTGAGTTGCTGAGTCAGTTAAGAGCTGCAGTTGTGAGAAGTGAGCAGCTGGTTGCTGAGGGCGGGGAGAATTCTGAAGGTGAACGTCCGCCGTTTAAAGCCGCTACCAAGCAACGGCTAGTGAAAGCTGAGAATAATTTATGCGTGCTGTAGTTACAGTGATCTCTGGGGTGTGTAACTCAGTGAGACTATCGTAATTACTTGTAGTTACGAGTGTAAGAGTCAAATAAAACCGATTACCAATCCAAAACCTCGTCTCTAGTAACACTCAAAGGCCTGAAAATCTTATTGTTTACGATTACTTAACTCGAAATTAGTGTCACACCAAATGTGTGAGTGAAGAATTCAATTTTTAAATTTTATAATTCTTCGCGATTCTCTTTGTTTGGCGTTTATCGATGCCGGCAAATGATTACAACGAATTTTTTAATTTTATATACTTCTGGACCTGTAGGTTACTTGTGAAAGAGATGCCTAAATATTTCCGGTAAATTTACCATAACCAATTCATTTTTCATCACGTCCTAGAGCCCTCAACCTTGGGACCCCCATAAAA
>NW_019732864.1:235321-255123 GCF_002891405.2 Cryptotermes secundus | reverse complement strand
TTTCTTATATTTTTTCTTCTACCCTGAAGATGGAGGCGATACGTTCCTCCGAAACGTCGGTTAACACCACATATACACGGTGCCAAATCCCAGAAGACTGCTTTCTTCATAGTCACCGCCGTGAAAGCCTCAAATCTTACATATCTAGACTGTGTTACACTGAAGCTGGAAGCAGTAATTTCTTAGGACATTACTGTTCAGAAGACGGTAACTCTGAAGCCATCTCCACCATAAGGATTTGCCCTCAATAAAAATTCATATTGAAAAGCAGCATTGGCCGTGTGGGTGCAAGAGCGGCACAGATGCAGACCGCAGTAGTGTGGCGCCGCGAAGCCGCAAAATGTTGGCGGAATTGAACATGTCTGATGGTTATGACAAAGACAGCGCTCTATCGTTCCTGCGTGAGTTGTTTTATTTTAATTAACGGATTTGCCACGAATTTAATGGCGCCTCCAAACACAGTACACACTTCAGATGTCAAAAATTAAATGAACGAACAAAATATATATTTTGCTCACCAATTAGGTCCATGTTGAGCGTATCGATTTGTTGCTTTATTCAGTGAATATATGTAAACGTAAGGGGGAGAGGAAAGTACGGAAGCCGTACAAACCGCATGGGCTGCTACCTCATTTTCGAGCACGGAAACTATCCAGGTACATGAGCAGTGTTCATTAGCTTGGGTGTTCTGGGATAGACACTAAAGAGAGAGAGATAGTGAAGTGAATGTGGGGGGAGCTCTTAAGGAACATTCTGGCTCAGGCCGTATTGTGGTACAAAGTTTATGTTCATTTAACGTAGTTTTCGGATGAAGTCACTTATTAGACGTCGAAAAATCGATCAATCGATTCTCGAATTGATACACATACGTTCAGTTCATTTCCATAACGACCGGACGTGATGTACCTACAGTGACCTTCGGAAACCTGAAAATGAGAGAGATAAGCGAGAATAGTAGAAGACTAGGTGAAAAGGGAAAGTCATGGGTAAGTCGAGAGACACTTTATTTCCAGGAAAGGAAGAGAATAATTCTATTAGAAGATCCCCAGTCTTCGACCTCTCGTCCTTCCGATAAGGGCTGCATGAAAGTGAAGACGTTGGAATAATTAAAGGTACTGACTGAGGCAATTGGAAAAGATTTTTGTTTTGATTTTCTGAAAGGGAATGTGACGGACTCCATAGCACAGGGGTTTTGTTCGCGTCATTTTGAAACGCGAGGGGCTTTAGAAGAAGCAAGCAATAACAACTTGCAACTTGAAAACCATCTCAGTATTTGCACTGAGACATAGGCAAACCAAGGTAACCTTTGCTAAGACAGACATGAAAGTAACAGTCTGACAACTAAACAGCACATAAATTCCCTCAGTTTTCCCCAACAAGAGTTCTGTCCCTTTATTGGAGTCAGGAATGCAATGTGTGCGCTATAGCAAAGGTTGGTTGTAAAATGGCGGAGGAGAACTTTCTGACGCGTTTTAATGTCTCAGAATTTATTTTGGACTCAATGGGGATTTTCTCCTCTCCATAGCGTCCGTACCGGCTATGGGGTCCACCGAACTTCCTATTCAATAGATACCGGGCCGGGTCTTTCTCTGGGGCTACAGCGGTCGGGGCGTGAAGCTGAATACTTCAAGTAGTGCCGAGGATGCTAAGTTGACGTCCTGAAATGTATGGAGTGAATGAACGGGGAAGGAGAACAGCATCGCCTGTTAGCAGGTTCACAGGCTTCGGCCTCTCGTCTTTCTAACGAGATAAGAGCGAAACTGAATAAATTAGAATGATTAGAAACAGTAGCTTGACACAGGAGCAGTGGAATTTCTATTTTCTGAAATAATGTCTAACTGTATAATTCGGAAAAAGTATTTCGGTGTCCTTTACAGAAAAGAGGTTTTGAGGCTGCCTCTTGCTGAAAGATATAGGCAATATGCTTCGCAGGGATATCGTTTAAATTGTACCAGATCATCAGCGACATAAAGGTAAAGCTATCCCTGTAACAGGACGTGGAGGCCCACGGGGCCGCGAGACGCCGAGGTTCCCACGCTCTCCAGATAATCGGCTCATAGATGGCGTTGAGGTTGTTAATAACAAGTAATATTAAAAAAATACTTTTCACTGACACGCGATAGAAGACTTAGGGCTCGGTAGAGCAAAATAAACATTTAGCCCTCATAACAGTGACCAAAATAAATTGGTGACGTGATGATACGGAGAGCGGTGCTCAAGCTTCTGCCTTCGTTGGGCTTCAGTTAGAACAACGTAACACAAGTACTGGCATTCCTGTTCAAATGACATGTGAGGTGTATCAGGTTGTCTGACAAGCCGATCCAAAAGTCACTGGAAGAGCCGACACGGCCGTTTGTTATGCGTATTGTAGTAATAGTCTGTTGCATAACAGATCTTTCAACATCGACGTTAGAACTTTTACTTGCCCTAAAATTGCCAAGCATAGAAAATTTCGACGTTGACAAAAATGGATATATCTGGCAAAATGTGACATCTTCTGCCATTTTATCCCATCTGCATAGTCATGAAATGTTTGAAGGGAATTCTTTCCCTACATTTTTAGTTCTTAGGTAGTTTCTACCTCCTTGTTCTTCAGTGCCCCCACCCCCCCCTCATTTAAGGGTTTCTCAGAAACCGGGACAGCGTAGTCGGTATAGCGACTGGCTACGGCCTGCACGACCGAGGATCGGAGTTCGAGTCTCAGTAGGGACAAGAATTTTCTCTTCTGCACGTCATCCAGACCGGCCCTGGGGTCCACCCAACCTCCTATTCACTGGGTACGGGGAGTTCTTACCTGGGGCGTGAAGCTGGCCGCTCACTTCCTAGTAGTGTCGAGGTCAAGAAAACGAGAATCTGTACATACAAACCCCCACAGGACTTCATGACTTAGTGCTTAATTAGTTAAGCACAGAGACAACTTTGTTCCAGATTCCCCAGCCTCGCCATTTCAAGAGACAATGCCCTCCGTAACTACCGCGTTGAGAACCTCAAGCCGTTATATTTTCCATTTCGTTAACAGAACTTACGGAGCCGTTATATTAAGACAGCCATTTTGTAAGGTTCCATGAAGTTCGAATGCCATGTGGGCGTAATATTTAGAGAAATATTACATATATTTTTCTTAATATTGTCTAGATCTAGTGACTTTTAGTTCTTGTCGCCACGAGCATTCGAAGTAGAGTTACATGACGATTTGCCTCAAGCGGGCCTTTTGACGCGGGTCACACGAAGCTCGACGCAATGGAAACAAGTAAATCCACGATTAAATCAGACCTGAGGGCTTTCTGTTGGCACCCAGCTAATAAATATCTAGCGGGGAGTGGGAGGAAGTCTTGGACCTGGGCCAATACAAGACAAACACGGCCATAAATACGCCTCGGCGACCATTATTGAGGGGCGGGGGAGGGGCGGTTGTGACGCTACGACACCTCGCCGCTTGTGCCCCATGACAAGTGGCTCCGTGGAGTGGCCAAACTCTATCATAGGGCCTACACGTGGCTCCCTCGTGGATGTTGAGAGAAGGGAAATTTCTGTGAGCCTCCAAAGGAGATCAAAGCAAAAGCCATAAAGCCCATTTCTATATTGCATAGATTGCTGGTCCAACAGATCTGTTGATAATATTGCCGCGTGTTTGAGTGTGACCAGAGGCGAAGTTTGGAATAGTAACTGGATTTATTGGGCGCTTACACTCGTAACTATAAATAACTACGACAGTTTCACTGAGTTACACACGCCAAAGATCACTAACACTACAGCACACATAAAGTTTTCTCAGTCTTCACTAGTCGTTGCTCGGTAGCGGCTTCAATGGCGGACGTTCTTCTTTCTCTCTGTTTCCGAACTGTCCACGGTCTCGCCTACCAGCTGCTCACTTCTCACAACTGCAACGACTTAACTCAAAGTCAAAGTCACTTTATGACTGGTCGTTTACCGCCAATCAGTTCGTTTGGGTGACAATCCCTTGAGACCCACGACCAGATATTTTTATTTTCAACTGAATCCTTGCGGTAATAAACACCCTCTCGCGATAAGGTGTGTTTGTCTCTTATGAATGTGCTTGGCCTTGTCAAGCGTACGTATCGCACTTACGGCATGTTATGGAAAATTCTTTATACAAGCCCTCTTTCGGTGTACGCTTTGATAAGCAGATCATGCCTATCTTACGTATCTTATGGTACAACAGCAGCTTAGTCACTTCAACGGTCATCAGCTTGACCACCACCAAGTTTAAGCATCTTGTACATATTTTATGCCTGGCTTCGCCTTGTCCTATACTACGAAACGACTCAACTGAACTGTTAGTCCTCGTTATGTACTCGTAGCCCGGTGGGGACCGCACAGAAAAGTTTCTTCCATTGTTGCATGTTTTCTCGTTACCGGGGAAATAGGGTGTCCACAGCGCTGTTACCTAGTAATGGCTGTTATATTGTTGCCTGTTTACACAACCGTTACTTGACAATGGGTCTGTATGTCACAATAACGTCGTTATTTATCCCTGTTTTATATTTAAGGTGAACTTACTTCTCCAAGTGCAGATTCCGTCCACGATAACTTTGTCGAACAAAATCTAAAAGATTAAGACGGTAGCTATGTTGTCTCTAATTGAAGATGTTGGAATGGTGCCTCATACATAATATGTAAAAATTTCACATTTTTAGGGGGTCCATACACGTACGAGTCTGGCTCGCGAATCCGACTCGACTCGCGTTCCAATGAGTCAAACTTGTCCGTGTGTGGTGAAATTAATCCGAGCCCGGCTCCTCGCTTAGCCGGTCTCGCGAACCAGACTCGTACGTGTATGGGCCGCCTTTGCTCCAGTGGCTCATTAGTTGTGTTCATTAAACGAAAACTAAATATATATAATATATAATTTCATTATTTCGCTCCCTAGTGAATGAGAGCGGGGATATCTCAGTCGGTATAGCGACGGGCTACCCCTTCCTGCATAGTGTTCAATCAGTTAAGCACAATGATAACTTTACCTCCCCCCCAGCACTACAACCCCAGTTGTCTTAGGCCTACCTCCATGAACTTTTCCGTTCACTTCGGTTTCTCTAGATCTTAAACATTTGGTAGGACTCTTTGGGAGGGTGATCAGCTCGTCGCAAGGCCTCTACCTGTACACAAACACAGAAAAACGCACACACACAACCTAAACATCCATGCCCTGAGTGGAATTCGAACCCACGATCCCGGTTTCTAAGCGAGCGAAGACAGTACATGCCTTAGACCGCTCGGCTACCGTGTCCGGCAACTTTACCTTTACAATCTAGAAAATATATGAATAAACTTGGATATATTTTGAAGATCTCTTTAAGTCCTACCGTAAATACTTTTAAAATATTTTATTAATGAGCAGCCTTATTGCTCCAATCTCAAATGTCTAAATTCATACGAAGGTTTGTCAAAATTGATTGGTCCAAAAGTCGAAATGGGCAAAACATACGCACACGCCCATCATGCACACACACACACACACACAATGATGGTTTCATAACCTACTTCCTCACCTTTACTATGGTACTAGCAGGAGGGTCCCTGGTTCTGCTCCCGATGAGGCCATCGGATTTTTCAATTGACATAATCCTTCCAGCTGCAATATGGCCCTGGGGTCTACTCAGCCTCTAACATAATTTAGTATCAGGAATTTCCCTGGTGGTAAAAGGCGGCTGGCGGTTAAGCTGACAACCTCACCGCCATCTGTGAGCCGATTATCTAGAAAATGTGGGAGCCTCGACGTCTGATAACCTTATTGGCCTCCACGGCCTGTTACAGGGATAACATTACGTTTTAAGGAACACATGGCAGGATTTCAGAACAATAAAGCAGGCTAGACGCTGTGAAGCAACTACATTTCTCGCAACGAGAAGCCAGCAATCTAACCTGGGAGAGCAGGTCACGTCACGCGCCTCTGAATGGTAAATAATGAATTTTTTTACTTTAACTTCGGAATATTCTGAGATATCTTGCATCGTTGACTCATAATAAATTTCCGAAATACAAACAATTAGTGCGCAGGTCGAATTTCACCAGAGGCAAACTCTAATACAGGCGCCGTGCCCTTCCTTGCCCTCTATTGTGACGCTACTGCCTTTCAGCGCCCAATTAATGTGGAGTTCAGTAAGTGACCGGTCGGCTGAGGTCGAAATTTCGACACCATTGACAAAACAAAGACCACCGTTTCCGGAAAAAGAGAGAAAGAGGGAGGTAGAAGGAAACCGGGGAGTATATGAAGAGGAATGTAGGCAGGCGGTAGCGTAATTGGTTAAGACACTGTGCCACAAGCCGGCAGGTCGCGGGTTCGAATCTCGATGAGGTCATTTACTTTTTCAATTTGCCTAATCCTTCCAGCCGCACTACGGCCCTGGGGTCGACTCAGCCTCTAACAGCAAAGACCAGGAATCTTTCTAGGAGTAAAGGGTAGCTGGCGCGTAAGGCTGACAACCTCATCGCCATCTGTGAGTCTGTCTAAAAAATTTGAGAACCTCGACGTCTCACAACCCTATGGGCCTCCACGGCCTGTTACAGGGATAACTTTAACTTTTTATATGTACGAGTAGATAAGTGAAAGAGAGTTTATTTGGGGTTCAGAAATGGAATCAGTTTGTCAGAAGGTTTCCAGGTTTCGTCTGGCAAGGGCTGTATGAGCTTGAGGTCGGCAGAATAATCACAGTGGCCGCGCCGCCTAAGGCATGAACTGTCTTCACTCGCTCGAACGCTGGGATTGTGGGTTCGAATCCCACTCGAGGCATGAATGTCTATGTGCGTTTAATCTGCGTTCGTGTTGTTCATCGTGTAGGCAGCGGCTTTACGACGGGCTGATCACTTGTCCAAAGAGTCCTACAGATTGTGTGTACTCGTAGATTAAAGAACTACTGAAAGAGTGACTGCCTGGATTCACGCGGGCTATAGAACCATAGATAGAAAGAAAGCGGCTGCAGTGAAGGGCCACGGAATTTTGATCTCTGAATTAATGGTGAACTTCGTAATTTGTTAAAAATTATCTGACTGCTTCTACAGCAAGAGGCTTACTTTTTATGCATCTAATTTTAAATAAAATGATAAGCAAGCTCATTGCTGTTCAGGGAAATACCCTCTGTGTGTCGAGAGGATCGTAGGAAGCACACAAATACACTGTTTGAGCAAAATTAAGTGCTTTTAATTGCAAAAAATGAGGTACTTTTAGTAACAACTTCGCTCTCTGCGGTTTGAGCTATACAGTAACTTTGTTCTTTCGTGTAACCACTTCAGATGTGCACTTGTTTTACCGTAAAAAAGTAAGTATATCTATCCCTGTAACAGGCCATGAAGGCCCATAGGGTTATGAGACGTTGAGGGTCCCACACTATCTAGACAATCGGCTCAAAGTTGGCGGTAAGGTTGTCGGCCTTACGCGCCGGCCGCGCTTTACTCCCCAGGAAAATTATTTATTTAATTCCTGGTACTCATTTCTGTTAGAGGCTGAGTGAACCCCAGGGCCATAGTGCGGCCGGAAGGATTAGGTCAATTGAAAAAATCCAGTGACACTTGTTTTACCGTATGTCCTGGAAATCTTAGTAACATTCCCACTCATTCCCACGTGTTTCTTGTTGAGAAACAGAGTCACGTGATATATGTGTGTGTGTGTGTGTGTGTGTGTATGAATTCTGTGCGCAAATAATTGTCAGAAAGGTAGTTTTGTGTCTCCCCTTCCTTGTATGGTTTTCATTTCCCCTTCGCACACAATAATGCTTGTTCCTTGGGGACGTGGGGCGCTCTCTCGGAAACAAGGGGTACTAGCGAAACATTCCATTGGGCATCAACAATGTATCCCATGGATTAACGGCAATCTGCATAGCACTGCCGGCAGCAGATTGAGCTATTGGTAATTTATGCTATGGTATGGCAGCAATCCTATCAGCGTTGGTTCCTGAACAATCCATAGCAAATGTATATACTGCACGGTAAGCGGCGGAGGTCGTGGAATTTTTAAGGGCGGAAAAATTCAGGGAACAAGTCCTCCGGGAGGGACTTTAAGCCGTGTGCCCCGTGTCGTAGATTTACGGCACGTAAAAGAACCTCATGTCTTTAGCAGACCTCTGAGCTAAATTACAGGCCCTTTCCCGCCCAAGTAAACTCCAGTGCCTCTGGTGGATGGGGGAAGCATCAAGGTACCGGGGGCCCACCTCGTTTGCTCCACGGGGGTTGATGGCACGCACCATTACCGGTAGGGTATGGCGACAGTAGAAATTAAAAGGGGGACGCACAATGGACCAATAACTGGTCTAAGTGCATGGGGTAACCCACCTCCTCCCATAATACATACATACATACTGCACGGTAAAATGTGCCAATTATGCAACGGTTGTCAAGGGGGGCCGCCACTGCAATTTCTTTTGACTTATAAATTAGCAGTACTGACCTTATTCTGCAGAGCATGATAATCAGACGTTCACTTTCAAGTATCTCGCAAGAAAAATTAGTTCACAGCATGTTATATAAGAATTCAATGGCCGTTGAATTTCGTGGGCAATACCCATAACGCTTTCATACATATTGTCACGTGATTGCGTGATTTTGGATTTGTAATCGCATTCATTTGACACTTCAGCACACAACTCGTGACTACACTTTACAGGTCACTGTCACACGAAGATTACGTTTCCCAGTCACGGTCTTCAACTTTCTACTTGGTGACGTCCTCAACCAGTTTACGTTCCTCTGCTTCAGGACTCACGTTCTTGCAGGCTGGCGGCCATATCACACCAAACTCCTATTCTTGCAACTGCCGCCTCAGGACTGTTTCGTAAGTCAAAGTCAAAGTCACATTCCGACTGATCATCAGTCAGCAATTGTTGGTGTCGAGCCCCATCTGGGGCTCATGACCAGATATTTATTAACGTTTGACAGTTACGGTCTTGTTTTCGTGGGGTGCCCTCTCTGACGAGAGGACGGGTCTGTCTTTTGTATATGCTGCTGGCCCTTGCTAGTGCAGTATTTCTCGGGTCCGAGTCTCTTGGGATTAGCGACCATATTTTACTCTGTCAGATTTGAATTTTCCCTTGCCGTCGCGTCCTACGACTCGCAGGGTCACGGTGGAGGTTCCGTTTGGCCTCTTATCTTCTACAGTCGGACGGACTAGAAGCCAACTTTTTGAAGGGTATTCGTTGCAGTGGGCACTGCAGTAGCTCTGGCTTTCATTCCCGTGGTAAAGTCTGAAAATGTACGCGATGTCGTGTTTACAATTACCGCCTTGGCAACGATACCTTGTTGTATGGGAAATATAGCTATTGAGCCGTTGTCTAGCAATGGACTGCTCTGTTTTGCTTTTCTAACTGCACACTTCCGGCTTTCAGGCGGTGTTTACAGAGCGTTGCTCAGCAATGGTCTAGTCCAGCTTGTTGTCCGGCCACGTGTCTTTAGCAAACCTAGCATTGGACGCCCACTCAGATATGCAGGCTTTTAGGCAATACGCCACAATATGTATGTGCCACATGCTTTAACTCACTAAAACTCTGCATTCTGCCCCCGAGTAAATATGTGTTCCGCATGGTTCTCACAATAAACAGCGATTTTCCCCCTAAACAGCATTAGCCGGCTGGGCTTTGTAGCGGAGACGTAATATGTTTCCTGTGAGGTATGAATTGAAATTTTAGGTTCTTTTGATGAAATGCAGTCTCTAAAAGGTTTAGGCTGTATATTTCAGTCATTTGTCTAAGAATCTTTTCTTTTCTCACTTGCTGTCCGAAAATGCAAGGACTGAAATATAGAAAAGTATAATTTTGTCTGTAGTTTTGCATGTGTGTGAAGGTTTGTCTTTGATATTAAGGGAAAGGCATTGAATGGGGGCTTTTGTGAACAGGGTGTTGAGGGCGTTATGCGTAAGCAATAGGGCTGAAATTTCATAATAGGGACCTTCATAACTTGTACTCCTCGTGAAATAAAATTAAGGGAAAGAAGTAAAGTTGTCCCTATGCTTAATTAGTTAAGGAGGATGCCATGAAAACACAATGGGGAATGCAGGTATAGCTGCACCATTCTTGACCTCGGTGAGTGATCAGCTTCCAAAATGGGAGAGACGAGGAATTCACACAGGAATTTGGTAGGAATACTAGTAGGAAAGAGATCACTAGGAAGGCCTAGACATAGATGTGTAGATGATATTTTTTGGATCTCAAAGAAATAAGATGGGAGGATTTTGACTGTGTTCACCTGTCAGGAATAGACACCAGACGGAGGCTCTTGTGATCAAGGTAATGAACATTGGCATTTTATAAAATTCTAGATTTTTCGCGAGTGGCTTAAGCAACTTGTGTCATCTCAAGGAAGACAAGGCCCGTAGAGGTACTTAGTTGCTCACCAAAGTTTGTTATATAAACTGAGTGTCGGGGCCGGCGCCGGTTGAGGCTATAAGGGAGAATCATAGACTCGGCGTCTGACAGCAGAGTATTTGTGGGGATATTTGGAACTACGAGACGGGATGTAACAGAAGACTGGAGACAGTTCATAATGAAGAACTCCAAATTATGACATGTGGTCCTGTTGTTAGACAACGACCGCGAAATAAGCGACTATACAACAACCGTTGCTAAGTAACGGCTCCGCAAACAAGTATGTTTCGACGGTAACAATTGCACTGCAGTAGAGGAACGATTTTTTGTACGCGGTCCGTGCTGAGATGTTATAAGCAGGACAAGAGACAAAACCGTCTTCTCGTCAGAGAGGACTATTAACGCAAGGGTTCAGTTAGAAGAAATCTGTGGTCGTAGGCCTCAAGGGGCATGACCCCAAGTCGAACTGATTGACGGTAAACCGCCAGTCGTAAAGTAACTATGATTTTGACTTTGACTTTGACTTTGATTTGAGAAGTCAGTCAGTAATTGAACAGATAGTCTGTGAGTCAGTGAGAAAGAGAACTGAAGTTCAGTCATTGTGAGCTGTTGCTGTGAGAAGCTGATAGCTGAGGCCAGGGACAGTTCGGGAATCCAGGGGAAATGGAACGTCCACTATTGAAGCCACTACCAAGCAACGGTTACTGGAGTCTAACCGACTGATAACACTAGTCTGTGTGTGACAGTGATTTTTAAAGTGCAGTCACGAGTTGTGTGTTAAAGTGTTAAGTAAATCTGATAACAAATCCAGATCCTATCTATTGTCACTCAGTCATGTGACAGTATCTTGGATGAAAGGAGAAAAGCATGTATCAGACATATAAGCCCTTGAATGGAGGATCACTATGAATACGTAGGCGTATATGGTAAGATAATATTAAAATTATACTTGAAGGCATGGGATCAGATGATTTGAACATGTTTGATCTGTCTGTGGATACGGACCAGTGGCGGGCTCTTGTGAACGCAGTAACAAACTTTGTAGCTGCGTACAATAATTGAATATTTCAGGATTAACTGCAAAACTATCAGCTTCTTATGCAGGACTCCTTTCCACGGAGACAGTTGTGGTCTTCTGGGTTATGATACCGTGTAGTGTGGTAGGTGGTTCAGAGCAACTGACAGCATTTCTTCCATCCTGTACCGAAACGACCACAAACATTAGAAGTAGCATGTTTCTCCAAGACGTCCGCGCCACATGAGTGCATGGCAACACAACTCGAGGCATCAACAATTAATCTTTATCAATTCCAAAGAATTGAATCCAGTAAGTATCAATTATTGAAGATTTCAATGTCGTATGTGGCCTCCTGTTATGTCCGTCCGCAGTTTATGTGACCCACTGTCAGTATCTGACTCTACACATTAGCGAATGTGTCGATGACAGTGAACAGCGTATTGGAAATATGTCGAAGGAAGCGGTCGTGGCCGAATTATGCTACTTTCCCAGAATTTCCTTGGGTGGGCTGAGGAGAACCACGACAAAATTGAGTCAGGTTAATCCATGTCTCGGTAGAGATTCGAACTGGAACGTCCCGATTCTAAGTTAGAAACATTACCGCTAGAGATAATTTGCTCTGACATTTGCTGTCATTAGGACCGTGTTACTTAAGTGGCGTGCAGCTAAATTGGAGGAGAAAGAAGAGCCGCCTCTGCTCTTATTAAGGCTGGCTTACTTCAGTGGCGTATGTTTGCAGAACAAACGAGCCACCTCTGCTGTCATTAAGGCTGCTAATTACAGCGTTTTATCAACGCACGTTCTCTAAAGCTTACGGGTGCAATTTTTCTCCCCCCTCCCACCTCTCCCCCCCTTCCAAACGGTCACGCGGTTATTATTCTGTGCCGGGCACAGGAAACCGCCGCGCGCAAGAGTGACACAGGTCGCAACAACTTGCCGGCAGGGCACAGAGAAACACGGGAGCTACTTCAGACATGGTAAGTGGTCTAGTAGTAAAGTCAGAAAATTAAGCGCTCGTTGTTTCTATAGACTTCGCTGTTCTCAACAGAATGCACGGAGGATTTGGTCGAGCGCGTGTGTGAAAGCCGGGGCTTTGGAACAGTGCGCCAGCCACCCATACGTCCACAGTGCAGCTGCAACCACTGTCCCGCTACTTCTAGTCCCTTTTGTCCTCATTTGCCACACCAAATCCAGAGACCAGGTCTGACTCAATCGTATTATATAGACAGCTAACAGGTTCTTTGTAAATGCGGCCGAAGTCAGATATTTGGGGACCACATTTTACAGACAGTCGGTTTACAGATAGCGGTGGGGTTGTCAGCTTTACGCACCGACCGCCCTTTACCCCAAGCAAGATTCCTGGTACTCAATTCTATGAAAGGCAGAGTCAACCCCAAGAACATATTGCGGCTGGAAGGATTAGATCAATTGAAAAATCCTGTGATCTCATCGGGAATCGGAATGCGCTTGCTTGTAGCATAGTGCCTCAATCAGAGTTTAGAGGAACATAGACGCATTTCTCTTAGGGTAGAAAATCTTTAAAGTAAAACTGTTTTCTACCTTGAAAATTGATGCATTACGTTCCTCCGAAACACTGGTAGTTTCTGACTGAGCTACACGGACCGTATATCTCAGTACAAGTTTTTCCCGCAACATGTAAGGTATTGGTCCACAGATGGCAACAGTATTATATGAAGAGTACTGCCATTTGGGATGTAACACCGTGTAGTCTGGTAGAAGCCCACCGGCCTCTATCTTCATTGTAAAAGAGTAACCGAGCAAAGAACCAGATGGCTTCCTTCACAGTGAAGTGCTCACTATTATTATAACGGGAGATATAATCGCCATTACAGTTGCATTGTCATTGGAATGTGAGGCCATCGGATGTAAGGTAAATTTGTCCCTGTAACAGGCCGTGAAGACCCATAGGAATGTGAGAGGTCGAGGCTCTCACATCTTCTAGAAAATTGGCTCATAAATTTCAGCCTTACGCACCGACTGCCCTTTAGCCCGCAGGAATCTTCCTGGTACCCATTTCTGTTACAGGCTGAGCCGACTCCTGGGACATAGTGCGGATGGAAGGATTAGGTAAATTTAAAAATTCAGTGATCTTATCGGGAATCGAAACCGCGACCTTTCAGCTTGTAGCATAGTGCCCCAGGCCATCGGATGTAACCAATTTTAATATAAATAATTCAGTTATTTGCATGCTCTTACATGTTTCGGGCCCTTCGGGGCGATTTTGAGTCTGTGCAGTAACAGAACTTGCTTTACAGTTGCTGAAGTTTAAATTTCTTGACATTTAAATATTTGAATAAAAAAAGTTTTGATGCTGTATGTTGTATTTTCTGACTGAAAAAAAAAAGAAAAATGAGAAGATATATTAATCAGAATATTTTTATTTTCAAATATTATGAACGGTTTCTAAATTTCCGTAAATTTTCTAACAGCAAGCATTGTTAGCAGGCCCCTTCCTAGAATTAGTTTTCTACCCTGAGGATAGACGCAGTACTATCCTCCGTAACACTACACTGCATTGTCTCATATTCTAGAAAATTGTACTGTTCTTGATCACCCGTCAAATATCTTAAAGTGTAGAAATATTTTCATCCAACCAATACGTAGATAATATTGTCACGTGTTTCAGTGACTAAGACGCGGGTTTGGATTGGTGAATCGGTTTATTGAATCTTCCCTAGTCGTAACTACAAGTAGTTCTTACACTCTCAAGATTACTCTAACTGTAGTACATGTAACCTCACACACTAAGTCTCCTGATTCTTATTCTGGCCACACTGGAACTAAGGAACTCAAGCAAAGTCATTCCCATTCCCGTATTTTCTCATATCCTCTAGGGACGGACCACGCACAGAAAACACAGTTCTATTATTGCATTGCGCAGACCGCACATAAAACAAGTCACGTGATAGCTATCTCGCCAGTCCATTGGCCCGCTGACTTTTGCCTAGCAACGAGCTAGAGCCCATTGCGAGGTGTTTATCGAGCCGTTGCTTAGCAATGCGTTGACATGTCACAATAATATTATTCATCAGCTGTTGAGAGTGGCATATATTTGTGTAGAAATATGTTCACTCAATTGTCACATTGGTAGGTATGTACATCTGGTTCACGTGACGTAAATTAATAGTGTATTGTCCTTTGGAAATTAAACAGAAATCTCTAAAATAGCATGAGCTCTAATAGTATGAACCCCATCAGCCTGGTCGTAAAATTCTGAAGTTCTCTCGAGATTAATGTCACCAAAGAAAAAAATCTTTTGTGTCTACATTCTTCACTCCCTTTCTTTCCTTTATTTATCGCGTTCCACCCTTATCTCCTCCTCTCACAACATTCCTTCCCAGTCAATTACATTATACTTCATGTCGTCAGTCATTTCCGCCACTCTGTCCCTTTTCTTTACATTGAAACTTCATCTTGCTACTCCTTTCCAGTCCTAACGTGCCATCAAGTGATACGTCGAGGTCGACGTTTAGCGGCACTCCCACTAGTAACACGCAGAAATATTTTATCGCAATCCGCATATTTTGTTGTAGTATTGTGACATGTAGACCCATTGTCAAATAACAGCTGTGTAAACGGGAGATAGTGTAACAACCTTTGCTAGGGAACAGTTCTGTGGACATGTAAACGAGAGGACATGCAGTAATGGTAGAGATATTTTCTGTGGGGTCCGAACCGGAATTACATAGTGAGGAGAGTTGCAGTTAGAAGCTGGTAGCTGAAGTCGGGGGGAATTCGGGGACCCAGATTTAGGGAAACGACCACTGTTGAAGCCGTTACCAAGCAACGGCTTGTGAAGACTGAGAGGACTAAGTCTGCTGTATTTACAGTGATGTTTGAAGTGCGTAACTCAGTGAGATCGCCGTAGTTGTTTGTAGTTACATTTTGTAAACGGGAAATAAATCCGGTTACTAATCCAAACCCCGTCTGTAGTCACTAAATCACGTGAGAGTATTTACTGTTTCAGATATTATTTTACACATACATAATTTGCTTTTGTTCGGGCTTATTCGTGCTGTATACTGTGCTGGAGAAGGCGAAGATCACTAAATCCAAGGACCGACTTCGGAATCACAGGGCGCAAGAAGTATTTGCGAGACAGGTTTCTTATGTTTACTGGACCAGAACTTTCCTCCAATTAGGCACCCTGATCTGGAAATCATAATACAGCGTACTCGTCTATCATAAGGGGCTATTACAATAGCTCCACTTGAGACGGCAGTGTCATGGGACTAACACAATTCGTGTCACTAGCGACGTCTGGTGGCAGAAGCCGAAGTTTCAGAAGAGGTCATGAAACTGTCAGATCTGCTAACACTTCTACACGAAGTTTATTCCAAATCAAGAAAACATGTTTCTAGGGCTTAAATAAATGCAGAAATGGAAGAAATATGACTACCCACTTGTAAAATACTTTTCATTTATCCTTCAAAGTGCAGTGGCAGCTATACGATGTATATACCACCCGGCTTGAGGTTCAAAATCTTTGCATTCCNGGAGTCGACTCAACTTCTAACAGAAATGAGTACCAGAAATCTTTCCGGGGGGGGGGGGGTAAAGGGCGGCCGGCGAGTAAGGTTGACAACCTTACTGCCATCTGTGAGCCTATTGTCTAGAAAAATGTGGGATCCTCGACGTCTCACAACCGTATGGATATCCTCGGCCTCTTACAAGGGTAGCTTTACTTTTTCGGTTGGCGATTCTATGCAGTCGAAGTATGTTTTCTGTGAGCTTAAAACTTTTTTAAAAAATATTATTGAGATGAAATTCAATGCAGTGTAATTCAATGTTATATTTTAGCGTCCTGTTACACTGATTCATATCCATGGTTTATGCTGACCGTCAATGTAATTCGGCATTACTTAAGAAAATATAAATTTTGAGACCATTCTAACATCTCAGCAGGAAGAGCTGGCGAAGCCTGGGAACCCCCAAACAAAACGACACCCGTTTTCCCCCACAATAAATTCTCTCATTTGCCACGTAACTTTCGAATTTCACCCACTCTTCTGCTATATTTTCTTATTTGTTTTCCTTCAGAGAATTGATATATACGTATATACACACACAGAAAAGAAAGAAACTCCGTGATTTTAGTCCACAAGCGAACTATACCGACCGAGCGACCGCCGCTTGTCGGCGAAGTTAGTGCTAACTTTTGCGGATAGAGGGTGTCGCATGGTCAGCGCATCGAATCCTCAAGGCCGTTAATTTCGGTTTTCTAGACCGGAGAAGCTATTTCCTTGAAATAGCTCCTCAATTATCCTCACGAGGCTGAGTGGACTCCATTCTAGATACACTACTTCTCAGGAAAAATCTGTATGATTTCATATTTGGTATGTGATATAAATTGTCAGTTATAAACGTATTGTTATGTGTCACGTGCAATTCAAATTATCAGCAAAGCAACGTAAGGGAATTCCCCTTCACTGAACTACCAGCTAGAAGTCAGTATGTATCCGGAAGGTCATGTGACCTGCCATCTCGAAACAGGTTTTCTTGGCTCGTATGCCCTCAGTCAGATGCTGGGACGGTTTCCAGGTTCCAATTTACTTTTGATTGCTTCTCCTGCAACTGTTCCAACTTAAATTAACCAAAATAAAAACGCTCTGCTCTGGGAGATCATCAAATTATCTTTCGAAATCGTGTTATTCACATCAATTAGAAAGTCAAATATAGTTTTGTCTTCAAATTAAACTCTTTGCTCTGGAATTGCCGAAAATTTTTACCAAAATGACTTTGTCAAATTATGCAAATCATAATTAATCAGAAAATTCCACTTCTCGTGCCTTCAGAGCTTAATGAAAGTTGATACCTAATGTGAATTAGGACATTCTTTTTATTAACATTCAGGCTAATGAGAGCTGCAAAGTTCCAGGATAATTTCTGTGTTAGAAATTGGCGTACCAGGCCTATGACTCGGTATATGACCCTCTTTCATGTCGGATAACTGCCTTTCAATCACCCTGTTGTCGTGAACTAGCTGCAAGCAGACATATATTCTTTATCGGCTCGCAGATGTTATGTCACCCTGTGACGAGATAACGGGGTCGCCGCGTCAGACAACAAAACAGATGAAATACAAATACGGGCTGTAATTAGGCCCCAAGCACCCCTTCCCCCGCTTCAAGAAGCCTGCGACCTGTGAGCTCATTGATCTCTCTGTCTCGTGGTGGTCTTTATTCACGTGCAGAGTAATTAGACCTGTCATGGGATTGGTCTGGTTCTGGACCGGAGCGTAGAGTGGGGCACACAGACACAGAAAAGGAGAAAACTTCTGTCCAGATTTTAGTTTGAGTGTACTGTATTTGTGGGCCACCGCCTGGTATTTTAAGCACAGCAAAAGATTTCGGAAACTGGATGTGCTTCTGTCCTCAGGTGGAGCTCGGGGACTCAAATATACACTTCGGTCTCTTAAGGCCAGGGAACACCATGGAATCTGGTAACCGCAACGCAACCGCAATTTCCGAGAATTGTTGTCAGCCTGAGTTGAACACATGTTACTGAATGGTGCAGCGCAAATTGAGGAAACTGCAGGTTCATCCGTTTTTTTTTTTATTGCTATTGGGGTCGTACTGAGTCCCTTGTACTGCGGCCACTTCTGGTTTCCATTCAGTAACATGTGTTCAACTCAGGCTGACAGCAATTCTCGGAAATTGCGGTTGCGTTGCGTTGCGTTGCCAATTTCCTTGGTGTGCCCTCACCCTAAGAGACCGAAGTGTTTATGTGAGTCCCCGAGCTGCAGTTTCCTCAATTTTCGCTGCTCCATCCAGTAACACGTGTTCAACTCAGGCTGACAACAGTTCTCGGAAATTGTTGTTGTGTCGCGGTTGCCAGTTTCCTTGGTGTGCCCTCGGCCTTAGTAAGCACTGAGTTCACTCTCAGAGCCACTGATTAGCTCTTCCATCATCTCACCTGAGGACGGAAAGAGACCCAGGCTCCGAAACGTTTTGATCTGTTAGGAATATGAGCTTTTGGAGAATGTCAAGAAAATCAGTGACCCTCAGCACAACATAGCGTTGCCCGGAGCCCCCATTACGGACTTAATTCTTACTGGAAGAAAAATATACAAAAGGGACACTCAGCACAAGAAATTATTGAAACTGAAAAGAACTAGATATTACAGTATGAACATTCTTTTATTTGCGCAGATGTTAATGCTATAATGTTTCGACCCTTCGTTGGGTCATCTTCAGGCATACATGAAGTTTTTGAGTATGTTAACGCATTAATATGGGTCCATAATAAATACACCTATTTTATTAATATTTATGTTATTATCTATATTAAATTTAGCAGTTAAAATAATGAATAATTAAAAATAAATAAACACTGTGCATGTATTGCTGTGGTCCGTAACTAGCGCACAGATTTGGGAGTCTGGTTATACACTTATTGGTGTTGAAATTGACACGTGATGCCTGTCGAGATGTTGACAATTGTTTAAAATAAAAAAATCTTAAATTAAAATTGTACAATTTATTAATTTACTTCAATTCTTACTACCTGTCATAGATAAAATATCTGCAGACATTTAACTGGAAATTCCAGATCTGTCTAAAACTGTTTTCAAGATGAATTGGTTCTGAAATGATTTCAGTTCCTCTGCGTATACCGTACAATTTAATTTGTTAAATTATTCAGTAAAATAAGCCCCTTTGTTGTGTTCCACTTTGTTACAGTGTTACTTTTGAGGAGGTGAAATTCTTGCAACTTCCCTTGAACATCCCGCGCGTAATATTTATTTCCCCATTTTTTAAGCCGTAGGCGTGTACAGTAAGTAATTTTGTGCCCTTCCCTTTTTGTGTCCTGACCCGGGATAGCACAGTCGGTACAGCGACCAGTTACGGGCTGGAAGACAAAAGGGTCGGAGTTCCAGTCCTGGTGGGGGCAAGAATTTGTATTTCACTACGTCGTCCAGATCGGCTCTGGGGCCCACCCAGCCTCCTATCCAATGGGGTCCGGGGCTCTTTCCCCGATGATAAAGCGGCCTTGTCGTGAAGCTGTCCATTCGCCTCTAACTAGTGTCGAGGCCAAGAAAACCTTGATCTGTATATCCACTCCCCCATACGTCTTCATGGCGTAGTACTTAATTAAACACAAGAACAACTTTATCTTCACCTTACCAACTTTTGGGCCAACATGTACAATATTATTAGTAATTGTTTTCGACATTCAGATGTTTACGAATCAAGAAACCGTTTTAGAAATTTGCCTCCTCTCGAACTTAGTTAGTTTTCTTGGGGTGGGGTGAGACCGAATGTACTTGATACGTCCGCCACTAATTGGCATATGATTAGTGTGGAGCAATCGGTGGAATAAGAATTGGCAGAGGAAACCGAAGTACTCGGAGAAAACCCGCCCCAGCGCTACTTTGTCGGCCACAAATCCCACATGACCTGACCTGGGCTTGAACCCGGGCCGCCGCGGTGGGAAGGCGGCGACTAACCGCT
>NW_019732864.1:231111-235236 GCF_002891405.2 Cryptotermes secundus | reverse complement strand
GAGCGTGGGGGGGGGGGGGAGGGGGGGGAGTGTGTGGGAGGGGGGGGGGGGGGGAGGGGGTTGGAGATAGAAATAAGTACAAAACTTCCTTCTAGAAACTTAAAAACAGATAACATTTTGAGATACTGAGGTAGAAAAACAAAAAATTCAAGGTCTGGAGTTATGAACTGCACAAAATTATCTTAGATCAGAAGTCAGCTGCGGTTTTTATGATTTCAGTGACAGGCCTGTGTTTAGATAGAAGCGGAAATTTTCGGTACAAGAATACAGTAAACCCTCGCTGACCACTCACCTCCAATTAGTGCCGAGGTCAAGAAAATGTTGATCTATACATCCACATGCCCATGCACCTTCATGGCGTAGTGCTTAATTAGTTAAGCAGACTACATGCAGTATCCATTGAGCACATAAAAGTAAAAGTAAAGCTATCCCTGTACCAGGCCGTGAAGGCCCATACGGTTGTGAGACGCTGAGGGTCCCATATTTTCTAGACAATCGGCTCAAAGATGGCGGTAAGGTTGTCAGCCTTATGCGCCTGCCGCCTTTTACCCCCAGGAAGATTCCTGGTACTCATTTCTGTTAGAGGCTGAATCGACCACAGGGCCATAGTGCGACCGGAAGGATTAGGTCAGTTGAAAAAAATCCAATGACCTTATTTAATAAGTTTATATTTCATTGTAATTTTTATACCATGTATTTTATAATATGATAATTGTCAAGTATTCAGACATTAATACGCAATTGCAGTTCATTAATGTGTAAACATGATCGTGTATTTGCCTGATGATGCTAATGAATAGCCGAAACATGTAGCAAAGCTAATTTAGCCTTGAACACTGTAAAGGACAATAGATTTATTTTTCGCTAGAAGACTCAGAAGATATAACTCATTTGTTGAACGAAAGAATGTGGGTTTGATAATACTGTCAAATTTTATCTGAACACACAAGTGACTCATCTGCCTACCTGAATGTCATTTGTCTTTTAAAGTATGTATTCAACTGTGAACAGTATTTTTCATTTCTTATACTTCGAACTGGATTATCCGACATCCTGATTAACTGTAACAGCATTAGCGAGGGTTTACTTTACTCATTTTAAATTTTCGAGTAAGTTTCTGAGCTTCTAAGCTAATTACCGACGCATTTGCATATGTTACTTGTCTTTCACTCGGGTAACACACTTGGTAGGAAAGAAATATTTCCAGCCCACTTTTAGATATTGTTGCTTTATGGCCCTTGAATTTTCTCGTCTTGTAGGAGAAGGGGGTCCCGGTCTAAAAAACCGAAATTAACGGCCGTGGGGTTTCGTTGCGCTAACCACGCGACACCCTCCATCCGCTGACTTCTTATACCTTTTTTTTTACGCCTAGTTCCAATTAACTGCGAATTTACAGCTCACGGCTCTCGTTATATAGCCACGGAACGGACATGAACCTACAGTAAACACATATCACGTGATCGTTATCCAGCCAGCCTATTGGCTCGTCGGTCGGATCTGCATGAAACACAGCTTTCTCTGTTGTTGCGTGTTGAACCGTGTTCACAGAGCTGTTGCCTTGCAACGCGTTGATCAAATCCGTTGCAATACTGTCATGTAGTATGTATGATTATTGACGGGGTTTGGATTGGTGAATTGATTTATTGACAACTTAAAAGTCCTATCTTCAAATAACTATAACTCTATCGTTATTTCCACAATTTACAGTTCACTAGAGCACAAAATACAGTGTTCTCAGTCTGTTAATAGACGTTTCCTGGTAACGGCTCCAACAATGATTGTTTTTTGCCTCCAGCTTAAGTCCTGTATTCACAGACCCCCGTACAGAGCTGACTGAAATCGAACGTTGTCCCTCGTTGTTGTTGATTATTGCATCTCGGCACGGGCCACATAGAAAACACAGATCTCCTGTTTCGTTCGATTCGTTGATGCGGGAACGTGTTTATTGAGCCGTTGCCTAGAAACGTTTCTGGTGTATTCGCTTATCTCGCTGTCGTCGCATAGCAACTGCTCTACATTAGGCACTTGATGATGGCCGTATAGAGCCGAAACATGTAGTGAGAGAGAAGTGGGACAAGTTAGTACTTGCATTTAAAGCATAAAAGAATACATCAGTGCAATAGGATTATTACTTATTGCTAGTGGGGGGGGACTAAGTCTCTTGAACTGCGGCCACTTCTGGCCTATTGTACCAGCCTCAGATGATAGGTGAGGGTGATTGTGGAGCAATTGGTGGAATGAAGATTGGCAGGGGAAACTGAAGTACTCGGAGAAAACCTGCCCCAGCGCCACTTTGTCCACCATAAAGCTCACTTGACCAGACCCGAACTCGAACCCGGGCCGCCGCGGTGGGAAGGCAGCGACTAACCGCTTGAGCTTTGGCGCGGCCTAAGTGCAACAGGATAGTTAAATACAATATTAGACATGATTTCGATATGAAACGTTCCACTTCCCCTGTTCAGAGTTTTGATCTGGGGATGTGTGCTACTGAGAAGTTGAACTTCGGTGGGTGGTAGCATTTTCTTTTTGTTGCCTGCCGATGAGAGGTGCAACTTGTTCGTCTCCTACGTAATACCAAGTTCTGGAGATTTGGTTATAAATCCTGATGAATGGTATTTCCTGAAAATGTCACATATCTGCAGTCTTTTTATTGAACGAGCCCGGAGTTTGTAAAGTCCACACATGCCACACCAAGCGGCGTCAGCCAGACACTAGTAGCTTCGAAAAATCAGAAACTCTAATTTTATATTTCGAAAGGTTTCAATAAATGGAACACGAATCGTCATACTGTTTAAAAATTATTTGTTTAAGGCGAATTTAACTCCTTGCATGCCACGTATGATGTATATCGGTTTTATCTACTTATCTATCCATCTGTCCACATATCTATCTATCTATCTATCTATCTATCTATCTATCTATCTACAGGCCACTGTTGGACCTTGGCCACCTTTATCAGATTCATAATCTGTATACGCACAGACGGTAGGAATCCTTGGACCGGAGATCAGCCCATTGCAAGGCAGCTACATACAGACAGGACGGCAGAAACACAGAATAAACGCACACAGACATCCATGCATCGAGTATGATTGGAACACACGATCCCAGTGTTCGAGCGGGCGAAGACGGTTCATCCCTTAGACCGAGCGGCCACTGTGATAAAATATAAAATACTGAATTATAATTATGATTGCTGTGGATCCATATTATAATTATGTTATAAAATTGTTTATCAAATAATATATGAATAATTTGTTCTAATTTAAATTTACATCGCTTCAAGATTGACACTATTTGATACAAGCCAAATAAAAAACTGAGTTGACTTGTGCAAACAAAGACGCCAATTTAAATTAAATTAAACTATTTCATATATTATAAATAAATTTGTAACATAATTGTAATATGGATTCATATTAACCATAATTATAACTCAGTATTTTATAGCTTTAGACAATGTATCGCCTGACGATAACTCCAAGAGAGCGGAAATACATCGCGTAATATTAACAAAGTTAATAAACTCAAATGACACAAATGTGATGACGTTTATATTTATGCATAACAGGATGCATTCCTTGAAGAAGTACATATTCAACGGTCTTTCACCGGGGTAAATCAGCCTGGCCGTGAAGGTGGCCACTCACCTCCAGGCAGTGCCGAGGTCAAGAAATCAGGAATCTACATGTCCACTCCCCCATACACCTTCATGGCGTAGACCTTAATTAGTTAAACACAGGGACAACTTTACCTTCTGTACTTTACTTTACACATCCTACAATCAACGTGTCTCAAACATGGAGTCAAGAGAAACACAAAATAGGAAGGATCTTTTGAGTTTTGACTACGTTAAAATAAGATATTGAAGCATATACAAGTATAAAAAAACTTGTGTATACGTATATGTATATGTATATATACAATACTTTTATTAAATGTAAGAAAAGCGATCCTATAACAGGCCATGAAGGCACATGGGGTTATGAGACGATGCTCCCACATTTTTCTAGAAATCGGCTCATAGATGGTGGTAAGTTTGTCAGCCTTGGCCGCGCCATAGCTCAAGCGTTTAGTTGCTGGCTTCCTACCGCGGCGGCCCGGCTTCGATCCCGGGGTCTTGTC
>NW_019732864.1:196128-230912 GCF_002891405.2 Cryptotermes secundus | reverse complement strand
AAAAAAAAAGCTCAGCCTTACGCACCGGCCGTCCTTTACACCCCAGGAAGATTCCTGGTAACCATTACATTTTGAGGCTGCGTCAACCCCAGGACGGTAGCGCGGCTGGAAGGATTAGTTAAATTGAAAAATCTACCTTATCAGGACTCGAACCCGTGACGTTCCGGCTTGTAGCATTGTGCCTCAGCCTTAATGACACTATACATGGAAGCCTTAATATTAACTGTCTATTCAATTAGGACACGATTCTCTTTTCTTGCTAGTCTGAATATCACCCAGCAGTGAATAGTTTCACATGACTAGACTGTTTGTTTGTTTGTTTGTTAGTTACAAGGGCGGAGTTCATCGTAATTATTTAACATATAATTTTTTCTGTCGAAAACGTCTGTTACCTTTCCCTGTCTACTCTCTAATCCTGTTTTAGACTCTGTTTTGTGCTATGGGATAGGAATATGGTATCAGCTGATCCAGTATCCGGGAAAAAGGCAAAAAGATTAACGTATTCCAAATAGCAGTCATGATTCCTGCGCCACATAGCTAGCAACACTTGTGACAACAAAAGTGACACAGCATGACTTTGTTTGATTGCTAGTGGGGTGGGACTATGTCCCTTGTACTGCGGCCACTTCTGGCCTATTGTACCAGCCCCAGATGATAGGTGAGGGTGATTGTGGAGCAATTGGTGGAGTGAAGATTGGCAGGGGAAACCGAAGTACTCGGAGAAAACCTACCCCAGCGCCACTTTGTCCACCACAAATCCCACTTGACCAGGCCCGGGATCGAACCCTGGCCGCCGCGGTGGGAAGCCAGCTACTAACCGCTTGAGCTATGGCACGGCCCTCACACAGCATGGCTTACAGGAAGACCAAAGAGATGATGGAAAGGGCTTGAGAACTAAACTGCAAAGAAAAGAATAAAACTGTAATCAGGCTCAAGATCTTGGTAACTGTTAACTCGTCTTTCCTATCCTGAGCCAGATGAATAGTCTGCACTCCACTGTCTCTTCACTGGCAATTCTTTTTAAGGTTATCCTCCAAGATATACCTAGAAACTTCAGGATGTCTCTTCCCTTCGTGTGCTCCGGCCAGAATTTTTATCCATTTCTTGCATATCCCGTGCATGCTACATGCTCCATTCACCGTATCCTCCATGACTTGATTGAAAATTGTGATGCTTCTCACTGGACATTTTTTTTATCCTCGTAACCGCCTCCCTCTCTGGTCAAAGTATTGCTCTCAGAAATAGATTCTAAAATGTTCTGACGATGGTGTGTAACCTTCAGAATTACTGGGTTTTCGGATTTTGCCCGTCCTTTGAGGAACCCTGAAGAGTAGGCATCTCCCCCTTCATCAGAAGACGGAAACAGATCCAATTTTCGAAATATTCTATCTTCTAGCTTTTAGAACAGAGGACAGAGAACGATGTCCTAACACTCAGTAATTCTGTTTTCATGTTCTATAAACGGGTGATTTTTTTTTCATATTTCTGCATCAGTGCGAGACTTTGAGACAGCTTTTCGAACCTGCGAAGCGCCTAGCAAACCTCTCTGTCAGTTCATCTGTCTGTCTGTAGGCATGGAAATATTTGGGAGCCGTAAACACATTCCTTGAAATTTGCGCAACGTTAAATAAGATGTTACAGTTTTGGTTAAACTCAAATGACACGGCTAACGGACATTTGTAGAATTACGCGCGTTTTTTTGAGCGCACCTCGAGCATAACTCGCGCTTGACTCGGTAAATATTTGTCTGAGTGAAATACAGTTGGAACCAGTGATGTAAAAAAGAAATAAATAAAAGTCACTTTATATGCCCTGTAAAATGTTTCCTTAATTCATGTGATTTTTAAATAAATAAATGAATACAAGCGAACGCGATCCCTCATATGCAAAGCCCTACAATTTGCCTAGAATTCAGGAGTTGTGTCCTAACAGGAAGGAGTCCAATCAGCGAATAATTCTGGATATGTACATTCGTGTAAATGCTATTCCCACACCATACTATCCACTATCCAGACCAACGCGTTATTGCTGCTTACTCTAATAATCATATGAAACATGAATACGCTTTGTGGAAGTATGGAGAGTTTGTAGTGTTAATGTAAGTGGTACATATAATTACAATTGTACTTCAAAGTATTAACATTGTTATTGGTTTACAATATTATATTTAAGCATCCTGTTGCACTCTATACGATAAATGATATAAACTCCGTCTCAAGTGCAAACAATATATTTTGTGTCTTTGATCTTGCTCCCCTACACTACATGTTTCGGCCTCAGACGGCCATCATCAGGTGTATAACACTCACGTCGCTGTCACACTGCACCCAGCTCAAAATTTAACATTATAAAACACTTTCCTTGTTATTATCAACTTCTACTTCTTTGATAGCTGTCTGATGGCCGTCTGAGGCCGAAACATGTAGTGTAGGGGAGCAAGATCAAAGACACAAAATATATTGTTTACACTTGAGACGGAGTTTGTATCATTTATTGTTATTGGTTCTTATGAATATGTCAAGGAACCTTCAGATACGACTAAATCCTGAAATTTCTTAAGATGTCCCTCAAAATGAAATTTTCTAAATGAAATTAGTTTGTTCCGCCATCATCATCATCTTTTCCAACGTTAGGCGTCCTGAGACCTGTCACGGATGTTACAAAACATAATTCTTCCATCGCTTTCGAGGTCTTCTCAGGATTATTTTCCCTTCAGTTGTATTTTAATTTTTGTTTTCTTCTTTCGAAATTAGTTCAGTTATTATCATTAATAAAGGTGTATAATTCAAATTTCTATGATTTCATATATTTCGTGATGCTAAATTATGGTTGGATGCAATATTACGTTAACAACGTTCTCCTAACTGATTTATGAATTTGGAAACATGTCGGACGAAAAGGCCAAGGTTTATTCTGTTGTATGCCACAGAACTTATTTGAGGAAGGAAGAAAACTGCGATACAGTTCACCTTGAATGACAGCCATCAGGGTCAAAATTCAAACCCAAGACTTAAAAAAAGAGCAGTAAAGGCAACAACCAGCTTTGGCCCACCTAAAGAATTTCGAATTTATTTAATTAGACGCAAGTAACATCGCTTGCCAGATCACAGCGGCCGCGAGGTCTAAGGCATGATATGTCTTCGCCCGGTAGAACAGTGGGATTGTGGGTTCGAATCCCGTTGCAGAAACAAACAGTTTAATAACGTTTAAGGAGATGTTGCTACTTCTTGTCAGAATAATAAGGAATACATAAGAAAAGTGGAACTAAACAAACTTCCTCCCCCACAACGTACACCCTCTCGCCAGGTTTCTGTAAGCCGGACAGAATATTTCAACATATATGTGACATCTTCAGCGCCTCTGATACTGGAATACGCATAAGGGGAACTGCAAATCACAGTGTTTCTAGTATGTAATATTAAATGCCTGAAATTATTAATGTTATCAAGATTTAATTGCATACGAATTCGCATTATGTGTTTGAAATTTCATATTTTTCCGTCTGTTCCACGCAGGAAGATACGGAATTTATTCGACACATAAATAAAAATTGTGGGCAAAATGCAGAGTTTCCGTAATATCAAAGAAAGTGGTACATATAACTACCAATTCGTCCTAAAAATGTAACAGATATTTTTGAAAAGACTGAAAGTTCTGAATTCTCTGAACATCTCACGGCCGTGTGGATAGGCCCCCACGAGACTTGCTCATGCAGCTTCCGCCGTGCGTACAGGTCAAACAGTTCTGTACTGTAAACCACGATAGTGTTTTGTATTGACGAAGTCTCTGGTCCGAATTTCGGCTAAGAAGTCTGCTAATGTGAATGGAACTCTCAGTGGCTTTCCATCCGAGCTAGAACTGTGAATTACACTATGGCCTACCTCCTTATCTACTCACTATTTACGCTCTCAATTCCATGCTATCTGACTCTTATAATCTCTGCAGTTAAAGCAACGTCATTAAATAAGCATTTCCAAGCATCTCCTTGAGTATATACATTGAGGACATCAGACACTTATGAGTTTTGAGGATTCTCTTGTGGTTTTCTGAGGCGTGACACCGTGTAGTGTGGTAGGTGAGTATCAAAGTTACGGAGGAACATGCTTTCTTCATCTTGTCACACGAATAACAAGCTGACTCTTTGTCTGCTTTGAAGAATATGTCGCCACTCTGTTGCACCCTTCAGAACGTACAACGTCCATCTTGTGTCCCCGAGAACAGGGTGACAGAATTTCATAAACAAGAGACAANTTTCCTTCTACCCTGAAGATGGAGGCGATACGTTCCTCCGAAACGTTGGTTAACACCACATATATACGGTGCCAAATCCCAGAAGACTGCTTTCTTCATAGTCACCGCCGTGAAAACCTCAAATCTCACAAGTAATATATCCCTCCGAATATTTGTACCGACCTAGACGATCTCATAATCTAGAAGACTAGGATATATTTGTGAAGCACTTATCATAATAAATGTCCTGATAATAAGATCTGGAATTTTGTGACAATGGTACTTAAATACGAACATGTTTAGGGATATCGTCGCGTTTCAATTTAAAATACAGGACGGTGTTTGAAATAAAAACAGGAATATGAATAATATCGAGGAACATAATGTTTGTATTAAACGTCCTGATACAGATCAAATACACCTCTCAAGCATCTCAGCATTTGGGAGAACTCAAATATGATTTCTAACAAAACCGAGCGCTGTGAGTGACTGGAAAAGCTGTGCCACGGACGTACGAACTCTGTAAGTGTCTAAGTCTCGAGAAACAAATAATATAACAAAGATAACGAAGTAGCTAGACAACAATATTAAACAACAACAGAGAAAACATTGAAAGCCACTGTGCGTTCACGTAACATCTTACAGCAATAAAGGAATACGAACCGCTGACATATCCCGCGAAGACTGCGCTCCTGATCACGTGGTACCTGCAGCCACGTGGATAAGTCTACTCGGAGCAAGGACGTCGCGGCGCCGAGATCTGGCGTCTACTGAAGGCGTCGTTCAGAACCAGCGCAGACACGACACAAGGGGAGGGGCCTGGCCGCGCCGGTCCGAAACCGGGGGGCGTGGATATCCTAGGAGGAGGAGCAGGATCGAATCCCGGGCAAGACATGCGTGTTTCTTACGTTGGGAGGTCCTGAGATCGAATCCAGGGCAAGACATGCGTGTTTCTTAAAATGAGAGGCCTTCGTATTCGGGACGCTGATAGAGGTGTGTCTGAGATCGATCCCCGTAACGGACATATTTCTTGCAAGAGCCCCCGACACACGAACTTCGCATTTCCAGGATCTGAAGATGAACGTGGGGAAGGCATCCTTGTGACTGGAGACGACAGTCGTGAGTTTGAACCCCGTTTAGCATATATTTGTCTCATATGCCTGAGTGTCAAAACATCTGGAGAGAGAAACAGACAATCATGAGATCATACCCAGAACAAATCACCTTTCTCTTATATTTTATGAGATTTAATTCATCGTTAATTTAATGAACGACGTTTTAAATTGTTAAAATTTTATAACGTCATATGGTAACATCAATAATTTGCAATGAATTAGAAGGGATGCCGAAGGAAGCGGCGTTGGCCTAATTTGAGGTACAGTTCCAGTAATTTTCTCAAGAACTGATGGGAAGCATGAAGCCGAACCCCGATCTGTCGGCCGAGATATGAAACGAAGACATTCCAAGTCCCCCTCTCCTCTAGTGTCCGGTGTTGATGCGCAGAGATCATGTGGGTTTCTGCCATTCGCAGTCTTCGAGGGCTTCAGAATCTTGGGCTGCTATTGAGTGTGTTCTTATAATGTGATGAAAGCAGTATTCTCGGAGGGCACACACGCAGGTGGGCAATTTGCCCGAGACATACACAATCGAACACTGATTAATTACTTTCTTGAATGATTATGTAAATAAAATGAATTAACTAATTTTTAATTTTTTTTTAATTCGCTTAGTGGGGGGTGGAGTCCAGTTGGGTCCACTCGGCACGGCGGCCACTGATTGGCCTATTGTACTTGCCCAGGGTGCTTATGATGATGGAGAATTTGGTGGAATGAAGATTGGCAGGGGAAACCGAAGTACTCGGAGAAAACCTGCCCCAGCGCCACTTTATTCACCACAAATCCCACTTGACCAGACCCGGGATCGAGCCCGGGCCGCCGCGGTGGGAAACCAGCGACTAACCGCTTGAGCTGTGGCACGGCCCATGAATTAACTAACTCAGTTATTACTTAAGTCACTGATTGTGGGATAATCTAAATAAAAGACTGACTATTTCACTGAGTGCATTTCTTATATCCTTTATGCGTGCTGCAATTAAAACTTATCCTCCTGGATTGATAAGTGCCAAGAATAGAAATTATTAGGTTCCTTATCATGTAATTATCTCCAGCCTGATGTTACTTCATCTTGGATCCAAATATCGTCTCGGCGTCCTGTCTTGAGCCGAGGTTAAGAATATGTGTAGTTATATCTCCAGTCTCCCATACGCCTCCAAGTCTTGTTGTTTGATTAAGCAAAGGGACACCTATATCTCACTATATTCTGAAACATCCTCGGTCTGTATTTTTCTTATAGTGCGAGAGACCAAGCCCCACACTCATACGAAACAACAGATAAATTCAATTTTAGTATTATTCTTCATAAATCTATCGGAGGTATCGGACGAGAAGACACAGGATCCTGAATTGAATGATTGAAAGCATTGCGCGTATACAGTCTGCTTCCTAATGTGTTCACGAATGAGTCTGTGTCACTGTTGGTTCAAACTGCTCCATATTTTCAAAGAATTTATTGTCGAAACACATTTACCATTTTGTTCTGCAATGCACTACTCTAATTCTCTGTGTTTAGCCATACTTCAGAACAAAAAGTAATAATAATCATAATTGGACGTAGAAAATGTGAAAATGGCGGTGATACCAAGCGATTGGAAGCGTGTCAAGACCATTTCAAAAGCTTTTAGAAGCCATGGATAGTGGACACCCCAGCGCGGAATTGCTGAAGGCGGCCATTTTGGGAACAGCACGCTTCTTGAGGAAGGAACTGACGTAGCGATTTAATTCTAAAATAATTTTCCGTGAAGCTATTACACAATGAGCCTAAGCGACCAGGTTTTACCCTGGCTCAGAGACAGGATACTCTGGAAAACATAACAGTATCAATATTAAGAATGTCAAAGGTCAAGGCTTCCTATCTCTATCCTATCTGCAGCAGTCGATGTGGGTAGCAGTTATGAATGGAGCCAGAAACAAGCGGCAGTGAGGTTTACTATACTTTAGTCGGTACTACAGTCTGGACCTTTTCCAGGAATTACCTATAGGTAACAGCCCCGCCTACCTTATCCAGTGGTGTTTCGAGAATTTTCAAAGTTACACGCTGGGCATATTCAGTGAAACTCGTCAAATCAAAGTGTCCTTCAAGGGCTATGACATTCGTATACAAGAATGGGTCAGTGGAAGGTGGAAGCCGAAGTAACGGTAGAACTACAAGGGTCACGTATCTGAGTTTACGGAACTGAGACTTTCACTGATGTTAAGGGAGAGATACAGTACCTCAAGTCGTGAGGCAGCAATGAAGGTTCTGGAGTCCCGTCGGACTCGGAACATAGAATGACTGTGCTGGCGAGGATCAACAGCATTTTGCCCCCCTGTAGGGGTTAGTCACCTCTTCTCGTTGAAGAGGAAACCCAATTTCGAAACATGTAAAAGTCTTGAAAAGAAAATTATGGTCATGGGTCCTGACGGGTCTCAAAACCAAGAAATGCTGTGCTAGCGAGGGCCAGCAGCAATTTAACCAACCACCAGTTGTTGTTGAAGTTTGTTCTGCTGTGACACTCAGGCAACACTGCTCAAATTCACACTGTGCAAACGGCGAAAAGAAGACCCAACATATCTGAGATCACTGTTATCCTGTTCTTGCCAAGAAAACTTTTAAAACCGCAATGGAAGTCCTACTATTGCCTAAGTCTGCACATAGATCCAAGTGTTGTGTCGTAACAGTGGAAGGGTTTTTGCCCCGCTACCAAATTCTGTCATTATTGTATGAATTTCAGCCAGTTGAAATTTCACTGGTCTTTAATACTTTACTACTGAATATTAGCAGTAGTAGTGGCAGCAGTATAAATAATAATTATGTGGCATTTAAACCCGTTGCAAGACAACAGCCGCAGAATAGGGAACTATACAACAACCGTTACTAAGTGACCGTTCCACAAACAAGCATATTTCCACGGCAACGATTACATTGCAACAGAAGAACAGTATTTTCTGCGCGGTCCGTGCCGAGATGTTATATGAAGGACAAGTTAGTGATTTAATGAGATAACCGCTGCGGTTCATCTGGTGTGAGCTGGTGCTCTTAGAAGCTGGTAGCTCAGGTAAGGGACAGTTTGGGAACCCAGAGGATGGGGAACGTCCGATGTTGGAAGCCGCTGTTAAGCAACGGAAGAAAAAACGTGACTGTGGACACTAGTATGTGTGTAACAGCGTACTGTAAAGTGTAGTCACACGCTGTTTCAAGGAGTCCAATATATCCGGTCTTCAAAAAGAAGCCCGTCTATAGTCACACTCATACACTTGACAATAATAACAATAATAGGCCTAATAATAATAAGAAAAATGAAAAGTGTAATTCAATTTAGTACTTTATTTATTTAGGTTCTGGCTTTAGAAAGAAGATAACCAATTATATGGTAAGCACTAGTAGAGAAAAAGAGAGACACGCATACAAATAAAACAAATCAAGACAAATAATAATAACAATAATAATAGTAAAACAAAAGTATGGCATAATGACGACATTTGCAGTAGCTACTGTACACTGTAGCTGTGAATACAGCAAACATGGCCGCAGAACAGAAACAAAGAGGAGAGGTTAGGCGGCCCTGATGGAGGGACAGGGACTCTGCCGCTTAAAGAATCGAAGGAGTGACACCTGTCAGTGGGCATGAAGATCAAGATGTGTGATCGAGGCTTGAACTCGAAGCCCAGTCAATATTTGGTTACGCAAATGAGTTTGCTCTGTTAATTGCTGCTCCTGTTTTATATCGCGGGTAGACACACCCGCACATACCGACAGCGCGAGAGGCCTGCTGCGCGCAACAAGGGGCCCAAGGACTTCATGAATGAAAACAGTTGCTTGTTTAGAAGTCACATATCCCGGAAATAAGTCATTGAAGTGCATGGCTAAGGGGTGGAATGTGACGGGCTTCGTATCCCAGCAAGGGCTTTGCTAACGTTCCGTCCCAATGTGCGGACACCTTAACACCTGTCAGCCTACCGAGCAGTGCTCACCGAAAGGAAGTCCATTCTAGTTTTTCACATACATTCAGTTTCTGTGTAAGAATGCGTGGAGGTTCACCTCTACGTCTCCACACACCTGCAGACCTGCAACACTGCAATCCTTTGAAACCTGAAATCAACGGGATGATATTAAAAATTCAGTTCCTATTTCACAGAAAATACACTGCATCTCAATTACAAAGACGAAGAGTTTTGTTGTTTAGTTGTCTAGGGATAACTGCCTAATGAGGAGCTTAGTGACTTTTACTTTCCGCGAAGTGTAATTAGAATTATGAAATCAAGGAGAATGAGAGAACACAGGGTAACAGACGACTGCATGTAGAATTTTGGTGGGAAAGCCAGAAGGATGTGGACTGCTAGGAAGACGTAGACTTAGGTAGGAGTATCATATTAAGATGAATCTCGGAGGCATCGGATGGGGTGGAGTGGACTTGAATGATTTGGCTAAGAGTAGAGACCGGCGGAGGGCTCTTGTGAACACGGTAATGAACGTTTGAGTTCCATAAATTGTTGGTATATTCTTGAGTGGCTGAGCAACTGATGGCTTCTCAGGAAGAACTCAGCTCCACGGAGTCAGTTACTTATTTAGGGATAACAACGACCTTCATTCTTAGAAAAACAGGCAACAGATAAGAACCCTGTATGACAGAAAGCAAAGATTGCCAATTTTATTATTATTATTGGAGGTGGTGGGTTTCCCCAAGCACCGCGACCAGTGGTCTATTGTACGTCCCCCTGTGATATTCTACCAGTCTCTATACCCTACCGGTATTGGTGCGTGCTATCAGTCCCGACTCAGCCAGCGAGTCTGGCCTCTACTGGCTCAGCGGTATCTAGATGCTTCCCCCATCTACCAGAGGCGTTAGAGACTATTGTTGGGCGGGAAATGTCCTTACAAATTTGGCTCAGTGGTCTCCTTGAGACATGAGGTTCTTTTACGTGCTGTAAAGCTACGACACGGGACCCACGGCTTAAAGTCCCTCCCTGAGGACTTGTTCCCTGAATTTTTCCGCCCTTAAAAATTCCACGACCTCCGCCGGGTTTGAACCCACGTACCTTGAGTCATGAGATGGGAACGTTACCCCTACGGAGGCCGCCACTTGCCAATTTTAAATAAAGCCACTATGCTTTACGGGGAAACATTTGGAGGTTAAATTTCTCATGGATATATTTTTAGGAAACCAATGGCTGACGTTTACTGATAACAATATGACATTCTTTGAAATTCGGAGGCATGAGCAACAGAATAGCGTGACAGTTGGCAACTATCGGCCTGTTGTATAGAACCGAGGGAAAGCCTGAAATTTGTCCAGATAATGAAATTACTTCGTACTGCACAGGAAACACATTTCGCTTCAATTGCGAGAATCATTCCTTTAGGAACAAAATATGTTTGACAAGCCATCACGTAGGCATTCCGACAGACGCGAACGCAACAAAAGAACGGCGTTTTCTACGCTATCCCTGCCGAAACGTTGTAAGCAGGTCAAGTCCGTGGAAGTCAGTTAGTGGAGTGGAGTGAGTTGGTTGAAGACTTAGTGAGTGAGTTAGAGGACTGATGCGGTCCAGTCTTTACGAACTGTTGCCGTGAGAAGCTGGTAGCTGAGGCAGGGGACAGTTCGGGAATCCAGAGAAAGGGTAACGTCCGCCGTTGGAAGTCGTTACCGGAAGACTGGTGTGGACACAGCAGGCTCAGAAGACTTGCTCGTGTGCTATAGTGAAGTGTGAAGTGTGAAGTGTGTGAATTAGCAATAGCGCTATGCTTACTTGTAGTTTCTTGTAGATACGAGTGGTGTGTATGAATGTGCAATAAATTCAATTACCAATCCAAATCCCGTCTATAGACATATTACATAAAATGGTGACAATATTGTAATTACTGGACTCGTAATGTTTGAAGCAGTGATGTGTCTGCTTCATAGTTATTATAACTTCGAAGAAGGAAAGGAGAAAAGATACCCCAGAAGGAAGGCCGCGCCATAGCTCAAGTGGTTAGTCGCTGGCTTCACACAGCGGCGGCCCGGGTTCGATCCCGGGTCTGGTCAAGTGGGATTTGTGGTGGATAAAGTGGCGCTAGGGCGGGTTTTCTCTGAGTACTTCGGTTTCCCCTGCCAATCTTAATTCCACCAAATTCTCCATCATCATAATCACCCGGGGTAGGTAAAATAGGCCAATCAGTGGCCGCAGTGCCGAGTGGACCCAGTTGCACTCCACCCCCCCAGTATGCGAATTTAAAAAATACCCCAGAAGAAGATCAATGGAAGGGATGAAATAAAAGAAAGCGAAGAAATAATGGGATAAATAAGGCAGGCAGAAGAACATGAGGGAGACAGGGATTTACAGAAGTGGAGCACAGAATTTGCGCCTTGTGACCCTGGCAAGGTTCCGCCGCCGGGGTCAAAAGGGGCCTCGACGTAAGTAAGGGATAACTTCGTCGGCTTGTGCCACTTTCGAACTCACATATGCCATGCAGAACGCGCCATGTTCTGATTGATGCAGACTCCAACAAATATTTGTCTCAGGTCCTCAGGCGACAAAATAATAACCAAGATAGTTGTGATGACGTCACGGTTCCTCCTGTTCGTCGATAAAAACGCCGCCTGCAAACGGTGGTAATGTGTACTACTACAGAGGTTAGTGTGCAAGCTGTAAGGGAGACGCAGAGTGTAAGTGCACTGTGTGAGAATGCACCGAATTTACGAGTGTAATTATCGTTGTTTCATTTACAGCTTCTGAATAATGGCAAGTCCCACTTTCCAAACGACGAGAAAACGTGTCAACAATAAAAGATTAAAAATAGTACAAAAAAAAGCAACTCCATAACAACAATTGTCTCCTTCCAAAGGGCCACAAAATGTCAACAATAAGAGAATAAAAATAATACAACAAAATGCAATAACAATTGTCACGGCCGGAAAGTATGTCAACAATAAGAGAATAGCAACAATACAACAAACACGAAAACGTAACAATTGTCACTTTCCAAAAGTCCAGAAGATATGCCAACAATAATAGAATAACGACACTACAACAATAAAACAAAAGCGTAATAATAATTATCACTTTCCAAATGACCAGAAAGTATGTGAACAATAATAGAATAACAAGACTGCAACAATGAAACGACATAACAACTGTCACTTTAAAAACGTCCAGAAAATATGTCAACACTAACAGAATAATAACACTACAAGAGTAAAATAACGACATAATAATTGTCTCTTTCCAAACGGCCAGAAAATATCAGCAATGAATTGGTGAATATGCCAAGCACATTGCCGGCTCCAACAGCCATTTGCCGACAATCTGTGGATGCGCTTGTGTCAGGACGGAGGCCTGTGCAGAGCCTCAGATGAAAGCACCGCACCGGCTGTGGCTCGGACAGATCGCCCTGCACTGCAGTCTCGCTGACAGACAGGCATGTGCGGAAGCGCTCTCAGTCGCCACGGAACCGGCTGACACGTGGAGGTCTCTGGCCACAAGAAGCGTCACATCACAGCAGCAAGTTCTGGCCGCAAGTGAGTGTGGACATCCTAAATGCTTTCAGCTATTTTTTGTTGTTAAATTCTTATTTTATTTCTATTTACATTAATTTGTAATTTTTCTTACATATTTCTATCACGGGTCGGGATAGCTCAGTCGGTATAGCAACGGGCTACAAGCTGGAAGGCCCGGGTTCAATTTCCTGCAGTGCAAGTGTTTTCTCTTCTCCATAGCGTCTAGACCGAATCTGGACCCACCCAGCCTCCTATCCAGTGGGTGCCGTGGACTGTTTCCCATTGGGGGTAAAGTGGCACGAGCTTGAAGCTGATCTCTCACCTCAATCTAGTGCTGAAGTGAAGAATGTTAGACCTATACTTCCACTCCCCCATACGCCTTCATATCCTAGTGCTTAATTAGTTAATCACAAAGAGAGCTTTACATTTTACACTTGTGTTAAGCACTAAGTATCTCAGAAGGCCGCGCCATAGCTCAAGCGGTTAGTCGCTGGCTGCCCACCACGGCTGCCCGGGTTCGATCCCGGGTCTGTTCAAGAGGGATTTGTGGTGGACAAAGTGGCGCTGGGGCAGGTTTTCTCCGAGTACTTCGGTTTCCCCTGCCAATCTTCATTCCACCAATTGCTCCACAGTCACCCTCACGTATCATCTGGGTCTGGTACAATAGGCCAGAAGTGGCCGCAGTACAAGGGGCTTAGTCCCATCCCACTAGCAATAAAAATAAATTATCTCAGAAATTGAATTCGACTTTCTCTGCCCAGGTATTTCCAGTGTTCCTAATAAGAAATCAGTTTCATTGAATTCTTATTCATTTACGTGCATNGGAAAACTTAAAATATTCGCACTGAAATGGTCATGTTATTAGCGGTGAGAAAAAATGTATAATAAATAACAAGAAATTCTGATAAGAACTGTTTCCTTACTTTCCTTTGGTACCGTCACGGACCGCACGGGAAACGACGCCTCCAATATTTCTTCGTTGTCGAGTGGTATTTATTGAACCGTTGCCTAGCAACGGTAGGGGGCGATACATACTGACACATAGACTGACGGACTCGATTCATGAAATACGCAGTTAGAATGCATTTAAGCGACATGATATACATACCAAGTTTCATAAAGATTTCTTCAGGCATTCAAAATTGATAAGGGGAAGCACATACACAGAGACACCAAGGTGATCTCATAAGAGTGTTTTATTTTTTCAAAATATAGAACGTAGGCTAAAAGTTAGGGTCTTTTCTTACAGAGTTGACATTGCTCTGCCCACAGAGAGAAATCGATCTTGAAATGTGCCACTTTGGTATTGGGGGTGGACCAAAGGACGGTGCGAAGCAAAGGATTTATCAAAAACAAATTTATGTACTTTTATAGGGAAAGATGGATTCGTAAAAATGTTGGTGAGCGGACAGACGGACCGATGCACTGAAACAGTTCCATAACGTCATAACACCCCCAATTAATTCGTCGGTACAAAGGATGCGCGGGGAATCCCGGTTATTGTCGGGCCATCTGGTGTCGGAGGGGCGTCGCTCCTGCCGCGGCGCCTGACGTCTCACTGTAGGTGGCTCTGGAAAGGTACTGCCGAGAGTCCTGTGCAGCAGAACAGGAACATTACCTTATAGTGACGTGTTCAGTTACTGTACAGCTAAACAACACGAAAGATACATATATAATATCACAAGCACATAACGGGAGCCTATATATGTGTGTACCTCGTTAATGAGATAGATGTTCCGGCGCCTGCGAACACAGAAGATCGAATCTGGGTTCGATATCCGATAATGTAGCTCTTAGATTGTGTGCGATACCCCCACTTAATACAAATTCACAGAGAATTGTTTATTCGCGAAGTTAAGATGCCGCAAATATTAACTCGAATTACTAATTCTGCACAATTTGTTATTCAATTTTGAGGGGCACCAAAAGTAACAAGGAGCACGCAGTAGCGTAGTTGATTTAAATACTACGCTACAAACCTGAAGTTTGCGGATTCCGTTCCCGATGAAGTCTTTGGATTTTTCAATTGACCTAATCCTTCCAGCCCCACAATGACCATGTGGTCGACTCAGCCTCTAACAGAAATGAGTACCAGGAATCTTCCTGGGGCAAAGAACGGCTGGCACGTAAGGCTGACAACCTCACAGCCATCTGTGAGCCGATTGTCTAGAAAATGTTGGAGCCTCGACGTCTCACAACCATATGGGCCTCCACGGTCTGTTACAGGGATGATAGCCTTACCTGCTTACTTTTACTCCGAAATGCCACTTTCAGAGTCATGTCGCTAGAGACATCGACTCTTTACTTTTCTGGAAGTCAGTGTTTTGTCTGACACAGAGCTGGAGGAAACCTGACACAGTTTATGTTTTGTAATATCCCAGACGGTTGGAAAACATTTCTGTGAGTTACAAAGGTTGCTGGCCGCGCCACAGATGAAGCCGTTAGTCGCTGGCTTCCCACCGCGGCGGGCCAGGTTCAAACCCAAGTCTGGTCAAGTGGGATTTGTGGTGGACAAAGTGACGCTGAGGCGGGTTTTCTCCAAGTACTTCAGTTTCCCCTGCCAATCTTCATTCCACCAAATTCTCCATCATCATAATCACCCGGGGCAGGTACAATAGACCAATCAGTGGCCGCCATGCCGAGTGGACACAGTTTGACTCCACCCCCCACTATGCGAATTTAATTTTATTTACAAAGATTGGCTAGATGACTCAGGATAACGATTTTAATGACTTCCGGAACCAGTTAATTTCCATTAATGACATCATTTGTCCATGGAAGCGTATTAATATTTCCGTTTACGATTGTTTCCTTCTCCAAACCGATATTGTTTTACAAAAGCAGTTATTTGATCGTCCAAGAATAAAATTTTCACCTTCGAGAGTTGTATTTAACTCAGTGAGTTTCCTTTTCTTATCTATTAAGAAAGCAAGTTTCCACAATCAGTTTTCTTTATGTAAGAAGCCAGATAATTTGGGGTTCTTTTCCATCAAAACTAATATCACCTTGTCTTTTAGTTCCAAATTCAAGGCGATTTAGTTTTGTGCCTTTCTGGGGATGATGTAGAGGCTGTGTATTACAATTTTCTGTTTGGGCTAAGACGCCTTTCCCCGCTTCTTGACTCTTATTGTCTCACTGATAACTGTACACACACCAACACAGCTATTCCGCGACGCTTCTTGGACGAGAAGAATTTGGCGTAATTTGCGCTGCTTCCTTCCAGTGGCTGTCGAAACAAAGCGTGTTCATGTACACGATTCCTAAAGCAATAAATCAAATGCGTAAGAAGTTGTTCTAAATTGAAAATGTCTACTGATTCGTCAAGTTGAATACCAATTTTTGTCATTCCTTCTAACAACTGCTCACACATGTCATCACTAATTTCCCTTACTAGCTTGCTGATTGTGTCGTTTCATAGAGGCACGAATTTGAGGTCATCGGCGTTTTTCTTCTTCCGGTAATTTGATTTAAAGCAGGAATTATAAGGGACTCGTCGATTATGTGAAGCTTTCTAGCTTCTCTGATTATTCGTGATACGTCGTATGATGTAAGATTTGAGGTTTTCACGGCGGTGACTATGAAGAAAGCAGTCTTCTGGGATGTGGCATCGTGTAGATGTGTTAACCGACGTTCCTCCGAAAGAACAGAATTTAAATTATCCTAATTTTCAAAGTAAATACTACAATATAATTAATAGATAGTTTTTCGTATGTTTTTGCCCACCGAAATTAATTTTTCGCCCCCCTATAAGGAGTTGAGACACGTCATATAAGAACCGCTGATGCCGAGAATCACAGAAGTTGGAAAAATTCTGGAAAGTAAGTTAAGTATATTCCATGACATATCATGAGGCAGACAAGAGAATTTGGATTGAAAAATCAGTTAAACCATAGCGGTAATTATAAGTGCAATCTTGTCCCTTCAATTTTGCACACACAATGCATGTGTTCCTTATGATTTCACAACAAGCGGCAGGGTTAACTGGCTATTCTTCGCAACGGAGACGCACTGTGTTCTGTGTGAGGCTGACACTTAATTCTTAATTGTGTTGACAAGGACCTTAGGTTGCAAGCAATTGAGCGATTCATGATTTAGAAGTGGTGAAAAGCGGAGGGCTCCAGATTACGTAATTTACCACTAATTAACAGGAGTCGAGAGAGTTCATTCAGTATAGCTACCAGCTACGGACTTGACGGCCCGATTTCATTCCCCGGCAGGGCAGGATTTTTATCTTCTCCACAGCGTCCATACCGAGGGTGTGGTAAACTGCCCGGGGCGTGAATCTGACCACTCATCTCAATCTAATACCGAGGTTAAGAATAGTGGAGCTATACCTCCACTACCACACCGATGAGGTCATTGGATTTTTTTCAGTTGACCTAATCCTTCCAGCCGCACTGTGGCCCTGGGTTTCACTCAGCCTCTAACAGAAATGAGTACCAGGAATTAAATAGATAATTTTCCTGGGGAGTAAAGCGCGGCCGGTGCGTAAGGCTGACAACCTTGTCGCCATCTTTAAGCCAATTGTCTAGATAATGTGGGACCCTCAACGTCTCATAACCCTATGGGTCTTCATGGCCTGTTACAGGGATAGCTTTACTTTTAATTTTTTTATACCTCCACTACCACACATTTCTTCATGGCGTGGTGTTTAATTAATTAAGCACAGGGACAGTTTTTAACCACTAATTTACACACTGACCCATTCCACGATTTTTTCAATTTCCTGTACTCTTGTATTATCCCTTCACCTTTCTGCCTTCATGCATCAGAGGCTCAATGTAAGTGTCCGGCTGTGTCCGGATTAGGCAGGCAGACGAACGGGGACTGGACACTGGGCACTGACGCTCCCCCTGTTCGCGAGAGAGGGGGGGGGAGGTGTGTCTTGTACCAGCGACTAACATATTAATTTTCAAACTAATTGAATTTTGTGGCAGGCAGGAAATCAGTCACACAGCTGACGCCTGTGAAGCATGTCCTGCAAGCAGTAGCGGCACAAGTCGCACGTGGGCAGCAAAATATTTGTTGTGGACTTTTGGAAAGTAACGCCGTGTATATTTCGGAAGTAGTACATTGACGTTTCGGAGGGAGAGTAAGAGTCACAGAGCAAGCCAGGCAAGCAACCGGTACGAGGCAACCAACAAACAAATCTTACTTTTCAATCCTGCAGGTGGAGGTAGGGCTTACCTTCGAAACGTCTGTTAACTTCTACCAGACTACAAGATAATATTCTTCGTATTCACCGCTGGGAAAACCTTAAATCCAGGAAATTATTTACTTGTGGTTTATTTAAATTATCTTTCAGTAACTTGGGGCCTCGAGGTAGCGCAGTTGGTTGAGGCACTTTGCTACAAGCCGAAATATCATTGGTTCGATTCCTGATGAGGTCATTGAATTTTTTTAATTGACCTAGTCATTCCAGCCACACTGAGACCCTCAAGTCGATTCAGCCTCTAACATGAATGAGTACCAGGGTCTGTGATCCGATTGTCTAGAGAGAATGTGGGAGCCTCGACGCCTCACAACCCTGTGGGCCTCTATGTCCTGTTACAGGGATAGCTTTACATTTTACTCTTAGCAAGTGTTGGTGGCTTCCATTGGGTTTGACTGATGTACAAAAGAGAGAAATGAGACAGGCTCTTTTTCTTCATTGCTCGGAGCGTATCGAGCGGTTCATAATTGTCGCTCAGTTTACGGAGCAGCACAATATGAAGCGACGGGACTGTCGAGTTATGACCGCCATTTGCATCAATGGAGCACCTGCCGCGAAAATATGGCGATCGCGCGCACTAAACAACTACGCATCACGTATAAAATTGTAGAGCGGTTCTTGTAACTTTATTGGCGCTCCTCCTTCTTCATCACTTTGATCCATTTCCTCTCGGTTTCTTTAGTTTTCCCTCCCTCTTTTGTGTACGAAATTTTATAGATCTGTGAAATTGATTTATGTTCTTTCCTTTTGATTCGTTTCCTTATTGTCACTCTCTGGCAACAGCAGTGGTTCCATTTACTTACTTACTTACTCATGGAGCTGAACCCTTCTGGAGGAGCCGCAAATTCTGCAGCTACTCTAGAATTTCCCAGCATTTTGTGGAACCCGAAGGTTCATTGCCGTGTTCACAAGAGCCCTCCACTGGTCCATGTCCTGAGCCAGATCTATCCAATTCATACCATCCCAGTATAAAAAATTAGCCTACAAAAACTGAAAATCTAGCGAAAAGAAAGAAACGGGCTCGAAATTTACGCGTATCGTTACAAACTTAAACGTTTTCTCTCGTTTGGTTTGCTATGCGAACATTTCGAAACATGACACGCAATATTTCAACACATATGGTGTTACTGAAGAAAATCACAAAAATCTCAGTAAGGTTATCTTTATGTCCAAGTCAAGATTCGAACCGAGCGCTACACAGCACGTGCTTCTGAAAGACATAGTTTCGTATTTTGACCTCGTTAGTCCATGCTTCGAAATTATTCCTGTTTTCCGCGACATATCTAAATTAAAAACACGATAAATGACCATCATGGTAGTTGAGGGAAGGGCGAGGAAAAACATTGGCTAATATTAAAAAGGTTATTGTTTACAGAACGCAGGGCATATGTATCTTGTTTGCTTCTTGTTTAGAGTTTATATTGCTAATTGGCAGTCTAGCCTTCAGGGGCCGCCGGTGAGGTATGAACTCGAATCTCAAATATATAATGTTTGTATTTCATTTGGAGCTGCCGCCCGCCGGCCAAGTTGTATCACAATGGCTGGAGGCGAGTGTATGACCCCGACGTTGCCCTCAAACTGTTTTTGTCTCTAAGCGAACCAACTGGACGTCCCTCCTGCAATCACTCCTACGGCCTTGCCATGAATCGATATAGTTTTCACTCTTCCCAGATGTGACGCTCTTTATTATGACATGGATATTAACCTCTCTGGGAAGGCCGCGCCATAGCGCAAGCATATAGTCACGCGTTGTATCGAAGTGTAAGAGATTAATAAGTCCGATTACATTGCAAACCCTTCTATAGTCACTAAATCACGTGATAACTGGTGTCAGAAGTGGGATTGGCTTGATCAACTAATTGGGTTGGAGACTGCAGCTGATACGCTGTGAAGACGTGACATTGTTCTTAACCAGCTGATTATACAGCATTCATTAACATGGTGATTGGAGAATACTGAATTGCAGAGGAAGTGGAAGGAAGCGGTCGTGGCCTAGTTTGAAGCGCTATCCCGAAATTTGGCTGGGGGAGGGGACTAAATAGAAGCATAAAATTCTTGCCCGAATGCCGAAAACAGTTCCGGTACTTGAAGCCGAAATCTCCCGAAAACAGAGTAGGAATGCCATTCGCTCTGATGCACTAGTCTCAGTACAGTTTCAGCATCATGAAACAGGCTGGTAGGCATTGCAAGTGGCAGATCACAATCTTTAGAGATGTCACTAGCCGCCACTGCACTACGCAGCCTCCATATCTGCAACCGATGCGACACTTTATTGGCCATAACGTCAGGCACTTAGTCTGCTGTCAATTACAGGCACACTTTGAAAATTGACCGTACTTTCAGCAGTAGGCGTTCATTTGTTCAGACATCGTATCCTGAGGTTCGTCGTGACGGACCTCGAGTGAGAAAGCGAGCGGGAGAGCAGGTGCTCTCCTTCATTGTTAACCCTCTCCATGTTGTTCTGTTTAGTGAGAAAGCGAGCGAGACAGCAGATGCTCTCCTTCGTTGTTATCGTCTCCATGTTGGTCTGTTCAGTGAGAAAGCGAGCGAGACAGCAGGTGCTCTCCTTCATTGTTATCCTCTCCATGCTGGTCTGTTTAGTGAGAAAGCGAGCGAGACAGCAGGTGCTCTCCTTCATTGTTACCCTCTCCATCTTGGTCTGTTTAGTGAGAAAGCGAGCGAGACAGCAGGTGCTCTCCTTCATTGTTACCCTCTCCATGTTGGTCTGTTTACTGGAAGCGGTATTTTGTTCCATGCAATCGCCGTATCCTAAGTTAAGTGTGAAGGAACTTACAGACTTAATGTCAAGAGACAGAACAACACTGACATAGCATAACAAAAGCATGAACATTTAATAGGATATATCTCGTTCATGACATTAAAATGGTTGATATTCATTCAGCAATTATTTGTTTACAGCGTACGGATGTGGGAAACGTTGCTATACACCCAAGAGTAAGGCAAGATCAGCAGCGAACTGAGTAAGGTGCGTCAGCAATGAAAGTAAACCTTAAGTACCCTCCGCAGGAATTTGGATTCCATCTTTAAGGGCGAAATTCCTTACTGGATAAAGGTGCAGCATTTGACGTAACGTATCATCTTCAAGAATATTTCGCGTCGTAAACAATGGGCCGCGGGCTATCCCACTTCCGGCTGGAGGGATTAAGAGAGAAACAGTCGACAGTCATATCTAGTTGTTCGCCCGAGATTTAAACCGCTGACCCTCTGATAGAAGTCATATATATTTTATATATTTCATTCATTCATCGATGGTCCATTTCTGTACGACCTGAATTAAACGCCTGTGGGCATGAGACGGCGTTCAGAACCGCGAGGGTCCATTTCCCGTGCCTGTTGATTATTTGCGTGAAGTTCTTATTAAAAATGGCCCTTGTGTTGTCTTGAGTCTCCTGTAGGGGCGCTGCCGTCTCCGTAGCTTCCTTCACATTAACCGGAAACAGGAATGGAGCTAGCGCGAAGATAACGTCCATCAGCTGAGAGACTCAGTTTGAGCAAGTAAAGAAAGTGATTCATAAATGTAATTAATATTAAATTAATCTCCTGCGTGTATCTTCAGTGCTTGTAATAAATATTGCGAACTACTACGGCTGGCCTAGCTGTAGCGCTCTACATTCATATGCTCAATTCGAAACTCTCCCGGCTATCTTGACTGAGGCTTTTCTTGGCTATCCTTAGTCACTCTCATTAAATGCCATAATATTGTGACGGAATATGACCATTTGCTAGGCAACGTTCCGGTAAACACATTCTCGAGGTAACGCAATCAATAGTGGGACTTCCGTTACTTAGTAGCAGGTTGCTACGTTTCGTAGCAACGGACAAAACAAATTATAACAGAATGAGCGAACCGTTTGAGATGGTGATCTATATTCATGCCGCCTGGCAGTTATAAAAGAGTTGTAACTCATTCGTAAGGGAATACCTCACACAGCAGTCATAAGGGAGTTCAGTGTGGTCCTTAGTTCGTCATTCGTCACAGTGGAAGAGAGGACGGTCATAGTCCAATACGGAATCAACCGAGTCGTAGACAGTCACTGACTGTGAGCTGCCGTAATTGGCTTTAATTGTAAAGAAGTGCCAATAAATCCGATTATCTAATCCAAAACCCATTATTATTCGTCACGACAATGCCGCGTATGTGACAGTATAGTCCAAAGCGTTCAAGTTGTGGTGGACAGTTGAACTGGGCCTGGGTTCCTTGTATTAATCCAGTATTCCCCGCCAATCCTGATTCCACTAATTCGAAGAAGGAAATATCTGGATACAAGGCAAAATAAGCAACAGGAGGAGCTTCATGAGCTGTACTTTTCATGGAATATGATTAGGAAGATTAAGGTAATGATAGTGACATTCGCGGAGCATGCAGAACTCATGGGACAGATGAAAAATACTTGTAAATACGGAGTTTGTCGGAAAACCTTAAAGAAAGAGACCACTATTAAGATTTAGGCGTGTATGAAAGGATACTATTAAAATAATCTCAAAGTAGTACGGAATGGTGTTAAGTGCTTTAATCGTGGCAAGAACAGTGACTAGTAGTCGGCTGTTATAATCACGGTAATGAAAATTCGAGTTCTGTAAATGACTGGGAATTTCTTGGCCAGCTGAGCGACTGCCAGTTTATCAAGAAAGGCCTTCTGCCTTGGAGTTAGTTAATTGGTTTCTACAACAATTGGTATATATCATTAGCATTTAAGAGTTGTACGTCCGTAATCTTCCATTTCGTTTGTAAAATCTTAGTCCTTTTGGCTTCTTGGTTAATCCATTCTTTTCCCTTAAGAGTTATATAACCGAGAGTGTAGAAGGCCGTAGTAAAAGCAATTGGAAAGTCTTTTGAAACAAAAACATGACGAAAACTCCGCGACGCTGATAATATAACGTGAATGTTCAGATTTACAAAACTTTGTTATGAGGTATAAAACCTTTCTTGCGCATGATAATACCTCAAGTTCTCTCCAGAGGCCCTTCTTATCGGCCGCACTACGCGATAATTATCTCTCGCCTTCAACTGTTCCCCGCGGTGGTACGGCCATTCTGCTGAAGACAACATTGAGGTTATAGTCGGCTCTTATTACAACAATAGGAGATAAAGCGACGGTGCAAGAAGTGACAAGTGGAAGGGGCTGGGGGGACATATCGCCTTGGCCGCCACAGGATGGTCCGTAAATACGGACAACCAGCAAAATTTCAAAACCCATTTTCTATGAAAAGAATGCTCCTACCGGCAACTAGATTTGTGTCGTAATCATGAATATCATGAACGAGCAGGGTAGCATAGCGGTAACAATTTAGATCCGAACTAAAAGGAGTTCGGTTCGAATTTCGGCCGGCGGTACCGGTTATCCTAGCTGAGGATTTCCTTGTCCTACCTTATCTCTCCAGGTATATTCAGGACCGCAATTAGGTCACGACCAGTTCCTTCCAAATCCTTCCAATTCATCAGTCATCCTAACCTCCAATGCAATATAGTGTAGACGCTGGTTATAGTCAAACAACCCCATAAAAATCATCTTCATCACCGTTCATTTCAGTACCGTGATTATTGAGGCAAGTTACATCATGAAACAGGACTCAACTTTGTGATCAGGGGGTAGCGCCTCTGATTTGCTTTTGGGAGGTGTCTGGTTCAAATCCCGGCAGGAATACCGACTATACGGACCGATATTTTTCTTAATTTTCCTCAGTACCTCTAGGAAAATGCTAAAACATATTAAAGCAGACCACGACTCCCTCCTCACACACTGCCATGCTGTGTATTCGGAGGCAGGTTCAATATCTGAGAGTCGTAGGAGGCGACGAAAAGGGAACTTGGTGCCCGGGGGTGTAACTGGGGTACCTAAATATGGGGACCTGGTCCTCTAGGTTGGGGGAATCTAAAATCTGAGACAGTAAAATATGGTCATGAGTACCGCGGGACTCGGACCCAAAAATGACTACGCTGGCGAGGACCGGCAGCAGTTGTAAACGACAAACTCGTCCTCTCGTCAGAGAGGGCGTCCCACATGAAGAAAACTCAACTGTCTGACAATAATAAAAATGTGGTTTTGAGCCCAAGATGAGGGCTTGACACCAAGATATACTGGCCTACTGAGCGTCGGCCGTTAAGCTAAATTTGAATCTGTGACTGGTAACGTGTACAGATAAATGTCCGCTTCACACCTGTCCCCTTCATGACAGGGTCCAAAGCTCTCATGTCCGCTGGATAGCAGGTAAGGTGGGTTTCAGATACGGTCTGGAAGCTTCCGAGAAAAATATCTTGTGTTGTGGAGAATCCAACCATGATTCCTCTGTTGTCCAGCCCGCAATTCGGACTCCGTACTGACTGATCTGTCCTGAGTTTGCGCGTTCTTTCCCATTTCTTCTGCGTTGTTCTAAAATATGAGATTTTTTTTAAATTTATTTTTCTCTCAAAATTTGTTCATTGCCCTTAGAGCCCAGAAGGCTGCTTTCCGCAACCCTCCACAGGAACGGCATTTCTGTTGATATCCATCTTATCAGTTCTCCATACTGTCAATGATTCGCTCCCATCAGATAGATGTCTTATGGATTCACATATCTTTCGTGGCTTGTTTTACGGTGTTGTTAAAATCTAGACTAGGAGTGTGTGGCGTGCAGCGATACGATCAGGGGAAAGTAATAAATTTGAAAGGTTCTGGAAGTAAGTTAGTATTAGCCTGATAGGGGTGAACCTAAAATCCCAGAATTTACCTGAAGGGACTAAGGAATCCCAAAGAAACGTCAAAGTACTCGATGTTCTAGCCCAGAATCGGACCGAGTACCCCTCGAGTACAATTCCGTCCAGTGTAGTTTATTTATGAAAATTGTCTTTTTATGTTAACAAATCGCCGCCATCTGTTAGCCGATTTTCTAGAAAATGTGGGAGCCTCGACGTCTCAGAACCCCATGGCCCTCCACGGCCTGTTACAGGGATAGCTTTACTTCTATTTGATCATACAGAGAATTCGTCTCCCTAGCGATTAGTTCTATCCTGATACTGCTCTGATTGTAACAACAACCGTGAAACAATGCGTGTACATTGGTGTTACGTCTCGTGTGTGTGTGTGTGTGTGTGTGTGTGGAGTTTCTTCTGGTTTTTAATGTTTGTGTTATCTCTCGCAGATGGTTTTTGCTCTGCTTGTTTTATACAGGGTGATTCATATAGAACCGGCCCGACGAAACGAGGTGTAATATAAAATATACCATACAGATATTAAAGTAATTTACACATATCTTATCTTGGATTGTGTGCCGTGATCAGAGCAGGTGTTGAAAGTGTCCGCCGTTTTCAAGTAGGCATTAGAAACACTCGCTGTTCAACAGTGAACTCCATGACTATCGCCTGCGCACTGCAGACACGTTTCGGGAATGTCCTTGACCTTGCAGCATAAGGGCTGCCACTTGCCGGATCATGCGCACACCATTCGACTCAGCACGGCCCACGGATTATTATGTCGTAATTGTGAGCGGTTATATGCATCGCCTGCGGAATTATTAGCAAATTCATCGGGCCGATTCTATACGATTCATCCTGTATAATCTATCTTGTGTAGGTGCTGGTGTCCGAAGATAGGGACTACCTTTTTTTATTGGACCCAACTGAGTAGGTTCCGCCCTAAAACGTAGACAGAATCCAGTCTCCGAAACGTTGCATATTTAAAATACAAACAGGACCATGGATAATGTTCAGAAACAATTATTGCATTAATACACCATCGTCACAAACTTTTATATCTTATTTAATAGTCTAGGGCAGCGTTTATAAACCTGTGGTCCGCGATGATGGGACAGGTAGTCCGCAAGCAGATTTAAATTAAATTAAATTAAAAATTATTGAAGCAAAAAAACATGTGATGCTAACCCTACTTGTGAGACACGTGTTGTAACGGCGAGTAAATGTGATACTATTAAAATCGAAGAGGCAAGCAGTAGGAAATATGACAGTTCATATTTGAAATTCGGGTTTGCTTGGTGTGGTGATGAAAGTGAACAGAGACCTCAGTGTGTTTTGTGTTATGAAGTGTTGTCGAGTGCACGAAACCTACGAAACTCCGACGGCATTTTGAAACTAAACATTGTGATGCGAAAAATAAGCCAACGTAAGTCAAGGTACTTGCGTCACTCAGAAGGGAACACGGATGTAAAGAGGAACGCACAGTGAAGTGGCGGCTTAGTAAAGAAGTGAATGTTTTCTTTAAGTTGTGAACTACTACCCATCATGGCGGTCGGTTCCATTAGGCACAATATCTCCGTGATGTTGGTACAAGTTGTTCAGTTGTAGGGAGCAGCAGCTCACTGCCGCCAGATAGCGCGCAAGTTGCAGTAACAGCCCCCGGAAGAGTCATCACAGATAATAGCACAAGTCGAGTCTCTCTTGTTTGTTTTCCAAACTCTATAACAATGCGATTCTTCGGGAGTCCTTAATATAAATTATCAGACTCCCTTCCTAATTATTCTCTAGTTTCGTCCTGTTTTATTTCCGCGATGTTCCTCTGTTACTCGCGCATTTCCCACGACAGGGTGTTCAACATGCCATGTACACCGGTACGAGATTTAAGGTTGTCCGGGGGAGGGGGGCGAATTTCTAAGATTCTGATCTTCTGAGATATTACACAGTGTACTTTGACTCCATGCTACCAAACTACACGTTGTCACACACTGAAACCCCCTTAATCTTTCGTTGTAAGTAGGTGAAAGGCTTATGAATTAAATTATATGTTTTATCTTCCAGTCTGCTCTCTAAGAATGTATGTTTTGTTATCTTTTGTATGGCGCGTGAGGTGTTCCCGGTTCTGACTATAGTGAGAATATTTAGGGAGGGATGTATGACTGAGGTTTCGGCGGAAAATGCAGCCTCCACATTCAGGGTATGTCACGATGAAGATAAAATTAAAAGAAACCAACCCAGTGTAAGATATTAGAAGCCTCTACTCAAACGCAATGTGTTTTATTAAAGATCCAAACACATTGATCGCTATGTACCGCTCGCTTTAATATTAAAGAGATCTTTATTCTTCCAAGGTTCTGTATCTTTGTGTCTGGTATGATTCTCACAACGAACACCGATTAGTCCCGTGAATAACATTATCCTGTTGGTACGGGAACTGGCGATGAATTGTGCTTCTTGTGGGGCAAGAGCTGGAATTTGTAACCATATTTATACGAGTTCCAGGCTTCTTTGCTATGGTCAGTTTTTTATGTTCTTAACACTAAGAAAACGATAAATTTTTTTCGAGAAATCGGGGAACCCTAACATCTATAAGTTTCCATGCCGCTATATTTCCGGAAGGTCATGTGACCGGCCATCTTGAAACAAGTGTTTTTGCTTCCCTTCTGTCTTCAGACAAACGGTGAAATGGTTCCTAATTTCCAAAATTTTCTGCTGCGTGCTTCTAATGCAGCCCTCCCGATTTAAATTCATTCAAAATTTAGACCTTCTCTCCGGCCCCTCCCCCAGAATCACTTTTCAAGTTCTGCAGCTGTCAGATGACGAAAAAATAAAAATTCCCCACTTATACTTTGCTGCTGTTCACAAACTTGCTGACGTGAATCAGCAGACATGTATATGTTCACGAGCATCCAGGCAAATGAGCATTGACACGGTCCTCGATAACTTCCGTTCTCCAAACTGATGTACCAGTCTTTAGGAATGATGTTACCTCAGTTTCTTTCTTTTTCTCTCTCTTACAGGCTTCACGCAGAGCAGAGGCACATCTGCGTTTTAAGACAATAATATCCCAGTAAAGTTCTGGACTCCAACGCATGTGCTTGTCAGGATAGTGACGGGAAGCAAAATAAACATTTAATTTGTCTGCAAAGTCCTCTAATTCTTCATTCATACACAGTCCAGCGCGGCGCTGCCTTCAGTTGTCTGCGATAAGGGCGCCAACAATCCAGATTTACTGCGGGATTTAGATAACGGGGGATCACATACATATTACTTATTCCGCAATCTGCCGCCAGAGGGTTTGTGGTCGCTCTACACACAAACAGAAGCGAAAGGCTTGGGACTTTAAACATTATTAGACTTAATACCACGATTTAGTTCGCTTGTAAAGCTCAACGCTTTCAAATACATCAGAAGTAACGTGATAAACAGAATGTTTCGCAAGTAGGACAGCGTGAAGGAAATAATTGACCATGGACAAAGTATGGGTATGCCCGTCTCTTTAAATTTTAAACAGTATAAAAATGTATTCACAAAAACGGAAAGAATAGGACATCAGTAAAACACATAATACAAATTCCTTCTTTATTTGAAATTAGTGGCGTGTTTACAAGGAACTTAATATGGCAAAGACTAAAATCTTTGACATCTTTATATACTGCGTCCAGTTGTGTGTCATGTACATTGAATATGTTTATATTAACGACAAAACAATTTTTTATAAAAATATGCAAATAAAAATTACTTAAATAGAAATCTCGGGCCGCGTCATAGCTCAAGCGGTTAGTCGCTGGCTTCCCATCGCAGAGTCCCGGGTTCGATCCCGGGTCTGGACAAGTGGGATATGTGCTGGACAAAGTGGCGCTGGGGCAGGTTTTATCAGAGTACTTCTGTTTCCCGTGCCAATCTTCATTCCACCAATTGCTCCACAATCACCCTCACCTATCATCTTGGACTGGTGCAATAGGCCAGAAGTGGCCGCAGTACAAGGGACTTAGTCCCACCCCACTAGCAATAAGAAAAATACATAAAAATCTTATGAGACGACAGCAACCCCTTGGAACACGCAGGGCTTTCCCTGCGCAAGGTTGTCTCTTGAAGGCGTAACGTGAGTTCGGAGAAGTTTCAGACATTTTACCATCTGAACTGTTGACAGTGCCGTTAAGTAAGAATGTATATGTAAGGGCCGCGCCATAGCTCAAGCGGTTAGTCTCTGGCTTCCCACCGAGGCGGCCCAGGTTCGATCCCAGGTCTGGTCAGGTGGGATTTGTGGTGGATAAAGTGAGGCTGGGGCGGTTTTTTTTTTTCGAGTACTTCGGTTTCCCCTGCCAATCTTCATTCCACCAAATTCTTCATCATAATCACAGGGGGCAGGTAGAATAGGCCAATCAATGGCCGCCGTGCAGAGTGGACCCAACTAGACTCCACCCCCCACTAAGCGAATTAAAAAGAAATGTATGGATATATATGTTTCGCAGGCTTTATCAAACAAATGCTTTTCTTTCCTAAAAGATAATATCTCAGCGTCAGAGATTTGGGAAGGGGAAACTGGAGAGCTTTGGAAATCGTCTTTCATGTTTCGTATTGAACCCGTAATGGCTGAGCAATGGCTACAAAGAGAACAGCGTGGAAATTCAGTTTTGGAGTTGGGCGTGATATTGGTTATTTTGGTTCTTAACCACATCTGCTGAGATTGTGACAATATCTAAAACCCCCCGCCCCTTGCCACCCCCCACCGGTAAGGTGGTTGGTGCCAGAAAGAGTGGTAAGCTCTGACTGTGCTCATTGTGTACACGTTAAGTTTAAAGTTAAAGTTTTGTGTCCACATCAACGCCTCTGCTTTGTTTGACGTCATAATGACTGATGATGTCTACTGCAGAAATCTTGTTGCAGGATCTGCTGTAAATTAAGAGGTACGGGGCTAATGGCGGAACGTTCATATCAAGTCACAAGAACACGGGTAACCTGTTTTCAAAGTTTGAACGTTTGGGGCCCACAGATAAAGCGTCACGCAGAAGGCAGTGATCACTGATCTCATAAATATATACTTTCTTCTTTGGAATGGAATGGAAGCTAAGTACAGCTATATGCCTATCTGGAGGTTAATGTCAAGTATTTAGTAACTAGACACGGAGTTTGGGTTGCCAATCGGATTTATTGCACTCTTAAAATGTCGTGACTACACTTCACATCTCACTACCATACAAAGGTTAGTGTCTAACTCATGTTGCTTGGTAGCGGCTTCCAACCGCGGAAGTTCCTCTACTTCCGCGCTCACATCCTCGCAGGTTAACGGCCATCTCATACTAACCTCCTACTCTTTTAACTGAAAACTGAGTCAGAGTTACTTTACGAATGGAGATTTATCGCCAATTAGTTCGTCTTAGTGTCAAGCCCCTTGCGGTCACGACCAGAGATTATTTTTTGCAACTGAACACTTCCGGTCATAATCCTTATATAACATCCTCTCTGATGAGAGAAGCCTATGTCGAGTGTACGTATCGCACATATAGTGATTTCATCGGGAATCGAACCCGAGACATTCCGGCTTGTAGCATAGTTCCTCAATCAACAGCGCTACCGCGTGCCCCGTAGTTGCAGATATACCCCACAAACGGACAAGTGTGACATACAGTTTCATTGCCTTCAGCGTAAGTGTGAAGCCTTCTATAGGATGTTGTGTGAAGCTCTGTGTGGCGGGAAACCGAGGAAGGAAAACTGACGTGGGCCTGTATTTCAGGTGTAACAGCTCCGACACAAAGGCCTGCAGGCCGATGTGATCTCTCCCATGCCTGGTTTTGCATGCCTCCGATGACTTTAGTACATTTGGATCTGTTATTTGAAGTCGCAGCCGACATCTCCGCTTACAAAGCATGTAATTGTTGCATGGCTTGTGAATGACGAATTTACGAATTTGAGAATATTTGTAAGATAAACTTTTTGCCTAATACATGTACTATCCCGCCATTAGCCTGGAGGAGCTGAGGAAAGACACGAAATACTTCAGTCAAGATAATCGATGTACCGGCTTAGATTATATTCGAGCTCCTCCAGAACACCAGGTCTGAGCGTTACTGCTGCTTCAGCCTGCTCAGTTCTTTTAATATTGTCACGTGTTTATGGCTCCGTGACCAATAATAACAGGTTCTGAATTGGATGATTNATGGATGTCCTTCTATTGTCGAGAGCGTAACTCCGGGAATGTGCCTACCCAACCGTTGCCTAGCAATGGTATGCATCACTATGTGAATTTATGTAGCTACCAGATAGGTTCGAATTACTTCGCCAAGATCAGCTCTGGGGCTCACACAGTCTCCTATCCAGTTGCTACAGTGGTAAACCTGCAGGGGCACGAAGCTGACCACTCACCTCAGACTAGTGTCAAAAATAAGAATACGTGGATCTATACATCAGTTCCCCTATACGCCTTCATGGCATAGTGCTTAGTGAAGCAAAGAGACAACTTTATTTTACTATTACCATTAATCGCACAAGTGGCTTGTATTTAAACAATTTTCTTATAGTATTTGTGGTTTCATGTAACTCTTTGTGTACGACAACGCGATGTTGGTCATTTAGCGTCTGAAGGATGCAGTGGAACTGATGATATCCGCGGAAGTACCAACAAAGTTCGTTGTTACTTTATGCAGTGATTATTTGATTGTACATCCAGTTTTATTGTATGCAAATCTTTCCTCGTTACGTTGTTCTGCACTGTAAGATGAGCTCGAAGCGGATTATATCGACTGGGTGCTTCATTAGCTTCACGACGCTTAATTAACGATATCAAAAAAAGCGTTTTGTGAGTACAGTGGCGCACTGGCTACAACCCCTCCCCCTCCACTTACACACACATACCGAGCAGGTTAGTGTAGCGACAACTCTCTGCGCTTGAATTCGGGAAGTGCTTGGACTGATTCTCCCCCAGAGCACCAGCTAACGCCACTGAGACATTTTGTGGTTTTCCTCAGTCAGTTCACACAAATGCCGNTTGATTTATTGGTAGCTTTTACAATCTCTCTTAATCACAATCAGTTGTAGCGCTTCACGCGCTTCACACATTACTATGACCCGCTTCATTCTCATTCTCGTTCTACGTTGTATTCCGTTGTACTCCTTGTACTCCTACAGCTCACAGCTTCGGAATTCGACGCTCTTATATTTCTCTGGGCTCTGTCCCCATGGAAACACTTATCTTCTGTTGTCCTAGAACGCATTGTCACGTGTTGGTGCATATAACGCGACAAATAACTTCACGCCGTATTTGATATAGCGAATTTTATTTCACATTCGCACTTACAATCACCAAAATTACAGATTCACAATTACTGCTATCTGCAGTATCACAAATACTACACTCCAAATGCCAGAATACAACTGACTGGTTGCTGGCTAACTCGGAACTAACTCGGAGGTAGCTCGAGGACTAACTGTGAATAGCCTTCGCTGCTCCTTATGTAGCCGCGTTCGGACAATACAGAAAACGGCCACGTAATAGGAACCACTGTTGTCTGGTGCCGTCGTGCTAGTAACGCTGTGTACCGCTGTTACTACCGTCGTCTCTCGCAACCACTGTTTACCCGCGCTGCCTAGCAACCCGCGGTACCCCTTGGTGACGTCACCGCTGTTGACTCGCGTTGCATAGCTACCAGGATGCTGGGACTCGGCTAACTTCGGCTCCGCTCGGCTCACTTCGGCTGGCGGGGGGAGGGAGGGGCGTCATCCATATCTCAACATGTCACAGTAGGTTTATTGGCCAGTTACATAGCAATGGATGTCCTTCTATTGTCGAGAGCGTAACTCCGGGAATGTGCCTACCCAACCGTTGCCTAGCAATGGTATGCATCACTATGTGAATTTATGTAGCTACCAGATAGGTTCGAATTACTTCGCCAAGATCAGCTCTGGGGCTCACACAGTCTCCTATCCAGTTGCTACAGTGGTAAACCTGCAGGGGCACGAAGCTGACCACTCACCTCAGACTAGTGTCAAAAATAAGAATACGTGGATCTATACATCAGTTCCCCTATACGCCTTCATGGCATAGTGCTTAGTGAAGCAAAGAGACAACTTTATTTTACTATTACCATTAATCGCACAAGTGGCTTGTATTTAAACAATTTTCTTATAGTATTTGTGGTTTCATGTAACTCTTTGTGTACGACAACGCGATGTTGGTCATTTAGCGTCTGAAGGATGCAGTGGAACTGATGATATCCGCGGAAGTACCAACAAAGTTCGTTGTTACTTTATGCAGTGATTATTTGATTGTACATCCAGTTTTATTGTATGCAAATCTTTCCTCGTTACGTTGTTCTGCACTGTAAGATGAGCACGAAGCGGATTATATCGACTGGGTGCTTCATTAGCTTCACGACGCTTAATTAACGATATCAAAAAAAGCGTTTTGTGAGTACAGTGGCGCACTGGCTACAACCCCTCCCCCTCCACTTACACACACATACCGAGCAGGTTAGTGTAGCGACAACTCTCTGCGCTTGAATTCGGGAAGTGCTTGGACTGATTCTCCCCCAGAGCACCAGCTAACGCCACTGAGACATTTTGTGGTTTTCCTCAGTCAGTTCACACAAATGCCGAAATAGTGGTTTGGTTAGCCGAGGACAGCTTGCTTCCAAAACAAAAAAGAAGAAGAAGAAAAGTCTTCAATTTAGCAGTCATTCTACCAGTCTACCATACGTACTGTAGTCTACTGAGCGCATGCGCCATGAAAGAACCACGTGCCACGACAGGTCGCGGAGTCAGTTCCTCATTCATCACTGCGTCCGGACCTTAAACTCACACTGCAGGAACTTCGTTGAGCAGTTTATATTAATTCCAACTCATTTGGTCAGAAAAACAGTATTTTTTTTCGGCACCATGTTTTCAAAAGCCAAACATTTGACTCTCCCTGGGTAGCGGAATAGGAACATCAGACCAGACCTCAACATTTCCCGTTCTCTTTTCTGATATTATCTTTCTGTCTACAACTACAATTCCAGTGTGCTTTTGCCTTGAGTATTTCGGACCAAAATTCTGTACGCATTTTCTATTTCCCCTTTAATTCTTAACGTCTGACTAGTTTCGTCGTTCTTGATTTAGTGATCGAAATGCCTGAATCATGTCCTNGCTAACTTCGGCTCCGCTCGGCTCACTTCGGCTGGCGGGGGGAGGGAGGGGCGTCATCCATATCTCAACATGTCACAGTAGGTTTATTGGCCAGTTACATAGCAATGGATGTCCTTCTATTGTCGAGAGCGTAACTCCGGGAATGTGCCTACCCAACCGTTGCCTAGCAATGGTATGCATCACTATGTGAATTTATGTAGCTACCAGATAGGTTCGAATTACTTCGCCAAGATCAGCTCTGGGGCTCACACAGTCTCCTATCCAGTTGCTACAGTGGTAAACCTGCAGGGGCACGAAGCTGACCACTCACCTCAGACTAGTGTCAAAAATAAGAATACGTGGATCTATACATCAGTTCCCCTATACGCCTTCATGGCATAGTGCTTAGTGAAGCAAAGAGACAACTTTATTTTACTATTACCATTAATCGCACAAGTGGCTTGNTTTATTTTTACGTCTTAGGCTGGGGCTACACGAGCGCACAAAATGCGTCCGATGTAAGGCACGTCGTGACGTCCGTTGTAGAAATAAACAAGAGAGGCGAATGCTACGCTTTCTTCTGGCTCCATTGCAGACAAAAACTACGCACCGCATTCTGCAACTGTGTGGTGTCCTCAGCAACGTCCATCATAAAGTAGTTCGTTGCCACGGACTTACTTCGTGCGTTCGTGTGGCCCCAGCCTTAATGAAAACGGCAAAAGGGGCCACGTACAGAGCTGGCACAACCTGACAAGCACAAGGAGAAGGAAACAGACGCATTCCCATCTCTGCTTCACAGCGGATGTGCCAAGGGCATAGACTCGTAACGACACTGAATGTAGCAAAAGAAATGTAACTGCATGTTAAGGCCGCGCCATAGCTCAAGCGGTTAGTCCCACCGCGGCGGCCCGGGTTCGATCCCCTGTCTGGTCAAGTAGGATTTATGGTGGACAAAGTGGAGCTGGGGCGGGTGGGGC
>NW_019732864.1:188983-195961 GCF_002891405.2 Cryptotermes secundus | reverse complement strand
TTTCTGTGTTTGTGTACAGGTAGAGGCCTTGCGACGAGCTGATCACTCGCCCAAGGAGCCCTACCGTATGTGTAAGATCTAGAAAAACCGAAGTGAACGGAGAAGTTCACGGACGTAGGCCTAGGCCCACTGGGGCTCTAGTGCCAAAGGGGGGGGGGCGAAAGCTATCCCCGTAACAGGCTGTGGAGGCCCATAGTGTTGTTAAGACGTCGAGGCTCCCACATTTTCTAGATAATCGGCTCATAGATGGCGGTGAGGCTGTCAGCCTTACGCGCCGGCCGCATTTTTAACCCCAGGACCATAGTGCGGCTGGAAGGAGTAGGTCAACTGAAAAAAAATCAACCTCATCGGGACTCGAACCCGCGACCTTCCGACTTGTAGCGTAGTGCCTCCTCCAACCACGCTACCGCATGCCCCAACAACAACAACAACAACAACAACAACAACAACAACAATAGTAGAAATGTGACGCTGCAACTAAGTGATGTTCTCCTTTGGCTTCCTGATAGACCAGATCCAAGTGTTCGCCTCGACGCCCCAACACCCTCAATTCATTTCCTTCTCTTAGGGTGACAAGCCAATTTCAAACCCAGGTAAAACAACAGGTACAGATTAGGGGCGCTAAGTATCAAATCCAACCAATTGCTCGCAAGTGTTTTGTACGCCAGCGGTCTGTGACGTCACAAAGTTCAGCCGCCAGTGGTGACTGTTGGAGGGGGAGCCCCTTGTTACAGCGATTCGCAATTAAGAGTCCCCCCTCTCCGAACATCCCATGCAAACGCAGAGCAATTACTCTTTCCTTAGACGCAATCTGCAATGAAAATCTAATAATGGCCACGTTCGTTAGACCTTATCGAGTTACAATTGAATAATTTTAACTCGCATTTGAACTTAAACTTGTACTTAAAGCTTAAGTCGTGTGCGCCAAACGTTATTTCACCCCCTTGGAGCCTGAACAGTGTGTGACAGACATGTACGAAAGAACAATACAAGATTAGGTGACAAGGGAAGTAATCGGAGAAGACAAAGACGTTTTATTTCGGTTGGGGGAGGGGAGACGAGGGAGAAAAAAGAACATATTTTTAGAAGGTTCCCAGGTTCCGCTCGCTCATCCTTCTGACAAGGGCAACATGAAATTGAAGAAGTTAGAATCATTGAATGTACGGTAGTAGCTTGGGACAGGGCCACGGAATTTTGTTTTACTGGTTAACTGCGAGATGCGTAATATAACGCAGTAATTTTGGGACCTCCAGATAAAGGGGTTTAATTTCGGTGAATTTAAATGAAGAGGGCTGCGTGGAAAGCCATCTGTAAGCCGATTGTCTAGAAAATGTGGGAGCCTCGACGTCTCACAACCCTATGGGCCTTCACGGCCTGTTACAAGGATATAGTTTTACCTTTAAATTTTTAATGTGTATTTAATGGTCAGAGTTTCTGGCTACATATCTAGAGGTCCGGGTTCGATTCTCGGCGCTACTAGATTTATTCTGAGATGTAGTGGGTCTGGAACGGGCTCCACTCAGCCTCGTGATGATAACTGAGGAGCTATTTGAAGGAAATAGCGACTCCGGTCTAGAAAACCGAAATTAACGGCCGTGGGGATTCGTTGCGCTGACCACGCGACAGCCTCTATCCGCTAACGTTTGCACGTTTTTTGTTTTATATAGTTTCGCGATGTGCTGAAGCTCAGTGACGGGCTCTTAACCATTTCTTGCCAATGGAATACCGAAGATTATGCTTTGTATGTCACATCCTTATTGTGCCTTACGGGCTCTCTCTTGTGGCCAGTGCGAGGCTACCGTAAGATGTACAGGCTTCGGCATCGAACAGACGAGGAAATATAGAAGGCATATTCATCCGTCCATTATTGGTAAAGTGAGTCCAAGAGAGGCCTGTGGAAATGGGGAAACAAACCTTTGCTCTGCCCTAGCCTCTTCTAACTGTCACTTGGGTTTCGGAGAACAAAACAGATGAATGAGTCCGTGATACCATAGGAACAGACTAAAATGTATATGTCATTAACAAATAAACAGAACATAATTAACGAGGTATCACTATACAGCTAACAAACTAACTCCATGGAGATTCTAAAGGGTTTTGACGATGGTGGATGACACACAGGATTACTGTGGTTTTGGACTTTACATCGTCCGGAATTCTAGGTAATAGAGGACACGACGTTTCGGAAACTGGATGTGTTTCCATCTTCCTTTCTGACCTGAAGAAGGAAACAGATCCAGATTCCGAAACGTCGTGTCCTCTATTACCTAGAGAGTCCTCTGTTACCTAGAATACCGAACAATGAAAAAAGTCCAAAACCCCAGTAATTCTGTGTANAAAATTTTAAAATTTGGACAAGAATTTTTAAAATTTGGACAAGAATTTAAAAGTTTAAAATTAGAACTAAAGATTTTATTATGGTGCTATTACAATAAACTCAAAATTAACGTGTGTGAAGTAATCTACGGGTGGACAGCTATCAACGAAGTAGAAGTTGATAATGACAGGGAGAGTGTTTTAGATGTTAAATTTTGAACTGGGTGCAGTGTGACAGCGACGTGAGTGTTATACACCTGATGATGGCCGTCTGAGGCCGAAACATATAGTGTAGGGAGCAAGATCAAAGACACAAGAATATATTGTTTGCACTTGAGACGGAGGTTATATCATTTATCGTATGGAGTGCAACAGGATGCTTAAATATATTATTGTAAACAAGTTATGAAGCTTCTCATTATGCAGGTTCCTCCAACCTCCTGTCATTTCATCTCTCTTCGGTCCAAATGTTCTCCTTAGCACTCTGTTCCCAGACTCCCTCAATGTATGTTCTTCCCTTAATATTAGATACCAAATTTGACACCCATACAGAACCACAGACAAAATTATAATTTTGTATATTCTAACTTTAATGTTTCTTGACAGAAGTGTGCGTGTGTTTGTGTGTGTGTGTGTGTGTGTGTGTGTGTGTGCAGAGTGAGCCCTTATATTTCAAAAAAAGAGGCCACTAATCTAGGTGTGGCTAATCTGCAGCCCTGACTGAAAACTGGATAGTCAAATAATGAAATATAAGTAATGAAGCGAAAAGTCTGCAATCAGGCCAAGGTGCAGGGACAGACGATGTTAAAAATACGTACCAGGGAGTTCAGGCGGTGACGAGAAAACCGAACTGAACCAAAGTCAAGACGGAGGTGTAGAATGCAAGCGAAACAATCAGAAATTCACCTCGCTGTCTTCAAACAAGCGGTCCGTCTAGTCACCCCATGGGCCTTGCTACAGAATAGCACTCGGCTCCAAGTCCAGTTCGCGACTATCCTATCAGGGGAAGCAGTTAAACCCGCAGATAAAGTTGAGGGTTTGGGTTGGAAGACAGCCGTCAGGAAGAGAGGGGGTGAAAGCACAGGGTGTACAGGAAGGTGGCTACACAACCTCTTTTAGGAAATAATTTTTCTTGAGCCGTCACTTCAATTTTCAGAGACCAAGCAGGAAACCAGCTTGAAACAGGTAGCAAGATGGAAGCTAATTTTCAAGTTTGCCTGTCCAAGCTATATACTCGTAGTTGGTCTGCTCTCCTCTTGGTGTTGTCTGTAGGAAGAGGCTTGAACACCAGGTTTTACGCCGTTACACTGCAACCTCTCCAATTCGCTGATCACGGTAATTTTCACCATATTTTTAACTGACCACCTGACTCGATGCTGGACAATCGGCGGATTATTAAGAAGGGCTCAGCTCCGTGAGTGAATGAACCACCTGCCTCCAAGGATCCAGCGAGCGAATTGGCACAACAGTAATGCCGGAACCAGCAGACTCCAAGAATCCAGCGAGCGGATTGACACAGCGGTAGTGCCTGAATCACCTGACTCCAAGGATCCAACGAACGGATTTGCACAGAGGTAACGCCTGAACCACCTGACTCCAAAGATCCAGCGAGCGAATTGGCACAGAGGTAACGCCTTAATCACCTGACTCAAAGGATCCAGCGAGGGACTGGCACAGCGGTAATGCCTGAAACACCTGACTCCAAGGATCCAGCGAGCGGATTTGCACAGAGGTAATACCTGAATCACCTGACTCCAAGGATCCAGCTAGCGAATTGGCACAGCGGTAATGCCTGAATCACCTGCTTTCAAGGATCCAGCGAACGGATTGGCACAGAAGTAATGCCTGAATCACCTGACTCCAAGGTTCCAGCGAGCGCATTGGCATACCGACAATCCCCTAGGATTTTAATCGGGATGTGATCGTTTGGAATCTCGAACGGAACTTCGAATATTCTGACTCGGACCCTCCACTCACATTCCGGGATCAACTAGGCCACGATCACTTCCATTCAAACATTTTTCCAGTCCTTTATTTGCCAACCGTCCTACAATTTGACGATGTAGATTTCGGACTACTGAGAGAGTCTCTAAATAAACCATATACACATGGAACCGAGTTCTTCGTGAGAAGCTAACAGTTCCTCACACAGTGAAGACATTTCTCCAATTTAATAGTACTTTAAGGTCCGCTGCTCTACTTCCAAGCGCCCTTCATTAGTTCCTATCCTGAGCCACACCACCTAACCCTGTTTGTGCAGTACGTGGTCTAGTAGTATGTCACCTCAGATTGTATCTATCTAACTATGGCTGTACAGCCCTTGTCGACCATGGCCACTTTTTAAATTTCTTAATCTGTGCACATTCGATAAGATTCCTTGGACGGGAGATCAGCCCATCGCAAGGCTGCTACCTACACGCGGAACAACACAGACATATATTAAACGCACACATACATCCATGCCTTTAGTGGGATTCGAACCCAGGATCCCAGGTTTCGAGCTGACGAAGACAGTTCATGCCTCGCTGATATTGTAATCGACTTAACGAATGGCAACAGCAAGTGGTGCTCCCAAGCGGGCACCCATCCAAGTACTGATTTCGTCCAGTGTTGTTTAACTTCGTTGATCGGACGAGAGCCTGTGTTTTCAACATGGCATCTCAGATTTCAGGCTTTATAAATGTTGTAGTTGATGAAGTAACGCGTGTATTAACCATAGGATATGAGCAGGCAGCGTCTCTCACGATTCACTCATGAAACACTCATAGCTGTGATTCCGTCCCTCACTCTCCGTGTGCAAACACCCTGTTTCGATTTGTCTGTCTTATTTTTGGCGTTGTCTCCCACAGTGCTGCCCTCTACGTCAGTGTTTTGTTAATTAAGAGAGGGGTTAATTAAGCTTAACAAGTTGCTCAACAAAGTTTGGGTGGCGTATCAAGGCACCCCGGCTAATATTCGCATGGGAACTCCTGCGGGCGGGGGACTGCAACCCGCAGTTACGGGCTACAAGTCGCTAGGCAACGGCTTTGCATGCATTTCTATAAACTTTCGTTCCCTTGCAACAGTGAAACAAAGCTCCGAATATGAAGGAGCGTGAGCTTTTGAGCTACTTCAGATTTCAGGTAGCGTAGTGGATGCTTTCTTTGGAAATATTTCCGAAACCTTACGCTGATATCTGCAGGTCGAACAAGAACGAACTGATTTTAGACCGAGCGCAGTGACGAATTGTAATGTTAAGATCTCATTTAGGCACGGAAAAATTGCCGTACCATATCTCAGGCTCTTAGTCGCCGGCTTCCCACCTTTGCGGGCCGGTTTCGAACTCAGGTAAGGTCATGTGGGATTTGTGGTGGACACTACTGCAAGTTGTCTTCTATTACGTCGGTTTCCCCTGACAATTCTCATGCCACCGATTGCTCCACAATCATCATCATCATGTTCTATTATCTGGGGCTGCTTCAGTAGGGCAAACAGAGGCCGCAGTACCAAGTGGACTGAACTCTCACCCCATGGGGAAATAATAAGAAAAAATAAACACAGTAAAATTGCCGTACTATAGCTCAGAATTTTATTTAGCGGATTCCCACCGCGGCTTCCTGGATTCGATCCCAGGTAAAATCACGTGAGATTTGTGGTGGACAAAGTGGAACCTGGGTAGGTTTTGTCTGAGTACTTCGGTTACTCCTGCCAATTCTCATTCCACCGACTGCTCCACACTCATCGTCTATCATCCGGACTGGTACGATAGGTCAAATGGTGGCGACTCAAGAAATAAATAAAAAAAAATAGTCTCGGTATGAAAATGAACAATTAACAGTGAACACTCGTCTATTTCTCGCTGCTTTTTTATGTAATTCACAAGACAAAGTATATGTAGGGGTCAGTGGCTGTTCCTGGTCTAAACTCGGGTAATGCAGAAGTGCGCCATCTGACTGTGCTGTCGTTATTTAGTGTACAAAGTTCCGACGCTGTTATGGCATTACTAGAAAACTGTTTAATTCTATATTCAACGTACACTAATCCTCAATTTAACGCTCCCCGATGTGACACGTTACGAATTTTTTTTTTCCTTGGCACTACAGCCCCAGTGGGCCTAGGCCTACCTCCATGAACTTCTCCGTTCACTTCGGTTTTTTTAAATCTTAAACATTCGGTAGGACTCCTTGGGCGGGTGATCAGCTCGTCGCAAGGCCTCTACCTGTACACAAACACAGAAAAACGCAAACAAACATCCATACCCTGAGTGGGATTCGAACCCACGATCCCGGTTTCCAAGAGAGCGAAGACAGTACATGCCTTAGACCGCTCGGCTACCGTGACGGCGCTTTACGGATTTAACGGGCAAAATTCTTCGGTACTTAACCATTATTCTCCTGTTGATACAAAGGTACTTCCCCGTAACAGCCTGTTTTTTTTTATTGCCAGTGGGGTGGGACTATATCCCTTGTACTGCGGCCACTTCTGGCCTATTGTACCAGGCCCAGATGATAGGTGAGGGTGATTATGGAGCAATTGGTGGAATGAAGATTGGCAGGGGAAAACAAAGTACTCGGAGAAGACCTGTCCCAGCGCTACTTTGTCCACCACAAATACCACTTGATAAGACCCGGGATCGAACCTGGGCCGCCGCGGTGGGAAGCCAGCGACTAACCGCTTGAGCTA